>NC_063166.1:79382627-79657402 GCF_023159225.1 Perognathus longimembris pacificus | reverse complement strand
GAAGGCCAAGTGCTACGAAAAGGCGCATGGGTGAGGGATGGGGAGGTGCATGGATGAGAAATGGATGAATGGATAGATGGATAAATGGTAGTTGAATGGGTTGTGGCTGGCCTGGCTGGATAGATAGTCCATGGGTGAATGGTGGGTTGGTGGATGGTGGACGTTAGTTGGATAAATGGCCGCTGGCTGACGGGATGTTTAGATGATGGATAGTAGATGGATGGATGGATGGATAGATGTACAGATGGATGGATGGATAGATGAACGGATGAATGGATGGATGGGTGGATGGATAGATGGACGGATGGATGGATAGATGGACGGATGAATGGATGGATGGGTGGATAGATAGATGGACAGATGGATGGATGGATGGATGGATGGGTGGATGGACAGATGGATGGGTAGATGGATGGGTGGATGGATAGATGGATGGATGGATAGATGGATGGATGGATGGGTGGATGGATGGATGGTGGATGGATGAATGGGTGGACGGATGGGTGGACGGATGGATGGGATGGACAGATGGATGGGTGGATGGTGAATGGACAGTAAATAGGTTGATGGATGATGGCTGGATGGTGGATAAATGGCAGGTGGATGGTGACGGGCAGTTGGATGTTCGAATGGTGGATGCGTGCATACATGGATAAGTACTATAAGAAGGAGGAGCTAGAAAGAAAAAGGAAGAAGAGATGCACAGATGAGGAACAAGCCAGTAGAAAGAAGAAAGGCATGATGGGGAGGGAAGAGAAAGCAGAGTAAGGCAAAGGCAGATGGATGGGAGGTTTTAAGGCTGATGACTGGGTGGATATAGGAGTGGATGGATGATAGATAATAATAGCAGAAAACATATGCCCTTATCATATGTAGGCGATTTAGAGATTATTTTAATTAATTTTCCCTTACAACTTTTTTTTGGGGGCCGGTTCTGGTTGTGTCCCTGAACCTCTCTGTACTCAAGGCTAGCACTCTACCACTTGAGCTACAGTGCTACTTCCAGCTTTTTCTGAGTACTTTATTGGACTTCCCTGCCAGGCTGGCTTTGAACCGCGCTCCTCAGCTCTCAGCCTGCTAAGTGGCTAGGATTATAGGTGTGAAGTGACTGGCACCCAGCTTCTCTTACAACCTTCAAATATAGCAGATGACCTCCAGGAAGTTAACTCCTGTGCCCCTGCTTGGAAAGCCAACAGTGAAACCTCTGTTGCCATGTTACCTTTGCAGGTACAAACCCAACCATTTCCTTATGCACACATGCTCAGGTGTCAGGGCTTGAACTCAGGGCCTAGGTGCTGTCCCTGAGCTTTCTCACTCAAGGCTGGTGCTGTACCATTTGAGCCACAGCTCCACCTCTGGCTTTTTGGTGTCTAATTGGGCTTTCCTTCCTGGGCTGGCTTCAAACTGAGACCTCAGATCTCAGCCTCCTGAGTAGCTAGGATTACAGGTGTGAGCCCTGGCAATTGGCTTGCACAACTTTTAAAATTGTTTTGTTCTCATTGTGTAACCCAGATTGACCTCAAACTCATGGTCTTCCTACCTCTGACCCCCACATGCTGAGATTGCAGGTGGGAAGGAGCATGCCAATCCTTGGGATTTCTCCTGTATTAAACTACTTAAGAATATGAAGTCAATCCAGATTTATTTACAATAAAGATATTCAATGATTAGAATTAAAAATAAATCAATCCCAAAGCAGTGGATGTCAAGTTTGAAGACAACGCTGACAAAATTCTCAATAGCTGGTCAGAAACAAACCACAACAAAACAGCTAGGGATGGCCTTAAAATCACGATCCTCCTTTTTCCATCTCCTGAGTGCTGGGACTACAGGAGTATACCACCATGCCCAGCTATTGAATGTGTGTGAGTGTGTGTGTGTGTGTGTGTGTGTGTGTGTACTGGGGCCTGAACTCAGGGCCTTCTACTCTAGCTTAGCTATTTTGCTCAATGCTGGAGCTCTACCATTGAAGCGCGCCTCTACTTTCAACATTGTGTTGGTTAATTGGTGGTAAGAATCTCTTGGGTGTACTTGGGTTGGCTTTGGACGGTCCTCCTCAGACCCCAGCCTCCTGAGGGACTAGACTTACAGTTGTGAGTCACAGCTGTCTAGCTTTGTGCTACTTTAAAAAAGTGAATTCGAGGCTGGGATATGGCTTAGTGTCTGGAGAGTACTTGCCTCGCATGCATGAAGCCCTGGGTTCGATTCTTCAGTACCACATAAGCAGAAAAAGCCGGAAGTGGTGCTGTGGCTTGAGTGGCAGAGTGCTAGCCTTGAGCTAAAAGAAGCCAGGGACAGTGCTCAGGCCCTGAGTCCATGCCCCAGGACTGGCAAAAGAAAAGTGAAGGGGGGGGGGGAGGAGAGTGGGAGGGAGGGAATAACAAAAAAAAAGTGAATTTTGAGCTCAGAGGTAGATCAATCATTTGCCCTTTGTGCAGGAAGTGTCCCTGGTTCCATCCCAGCCCTGAAGAAAACAAGATAATTCAAATCACTTCCCTCACTGTAGACTTTACAAGCCAGGCTTGGAGAAAAATCTGAATATGTAAATTTCTGCCAAGTCTAAGGCCTTCTTGGGGGGATCTGGACACCACCGGGCAGGGGGCTTCTGATGAGCTGTGGCTTTTCCCTCTCACCCCAGCCCATAATTAATAGGAGCCAGGAAGAAGGGGGGGGGGATTTCTAAGTGCAGGACGCTGCTGTAGGGCCTTGCAAACATCTGAGGGAAAAGCAGTTTGTTAATTACTGTCTAGACAGTTTATTACGGCAATAAGATCAAACCCCAGAATCCTCAGGTCTGAGGGCATGAATCACAAATCACTGTAGACTAAACAATTGTTTTATTGCACTTAGTGGGACTCCGATTTACCACTGCACTGGGCAATAAAATTCCTCTGGGCTTTATCTGAAATGATTTTGCTGCTTTTACACCAGCCTGGGTGGGTTCCAGCTCTCTGACTGTTAAGATGCGCTCTCTGTCACCGCTTATTCTCTCCATCCTGGGACGTCGAGTCAGAGACCAGGGCTGGGGGCCTGGCGGCTCAGCGCGGCGGGGGCGGGCCGGGGGCTGGGCCGGGCGTGGCCTGTGGTGCCCATTGGTCAGAGCTTGGCTGTCACTCACGAGGTGATGGGCGGGTGGGTGGCTGGGGGCCCAGGCTTCCTCTGAGGGCTGGCTCCCTGTGACTGCTTGCCACAGCCAAGGGGGGCCAGCACCCTCGGTGCCAGGTGCTCAAAGCTGACACCTAGAACACTCCTGAGGCCCAGGGGGGTGGGGACGGGACTCCAGCTAGCCGTCAGGGCTCCCCGGGGCCGGCGGCTCCCCACCGCCCAACCGCAGGTCAGAGTTCAGGGCCTCTGCTCAGCTGCCTCAAGGTCAACCGCTTAGGCTCCCGGCCCCGACCTCCGGTCGGCCGCAGAAGGATCTGGAAAGGTGAGCCTTCCCGAGCTCCGGTCTCCTTCCTGAAGGAGGTCCGCCCGTCCCGTGCACCCCTTTCCATCTCCTTGCCCAGCCCGGAACGCGCCCCGGGCAGGACGGCAAACCCCCCAGTCCTTCAGATCGAATGCGCATTGGAGGTGTGGACACGGACGGGCCTGGAGCCCAACCTCCCCACCCGCCCGCCGGGAGTACTTAGTACAGTACCCCGTCCAGGCCAGCCCTCCCAGGGGCGGGCCAGGCCTCGCAGGCCTCGCCCGGGGTGGGTCTCCGGACTCCACGCTGCGGGAGATGCCAGGGGAAGCAGAAGCATAGACGTGGGGCCTCGTGGGCCTCGTGGGCCTCGGGCCTCGTGGGGCCCGGTGTCGGCTTCCTCGGAAACGCTTTGGAAGCTGGTGGACACCGCCACGCACAACAGCACCGCACCGCTCCGTCGCCAGTGCGGTTGGTGACTCCGCCATTCATTCGTTCAGACGCTGACAAACGCAGCAGCTTTCTGCTGTTGTGAACCGTGCTGCTACCGACACCACACACTGTCTGTGTAGTCCAGTACATTTGCATTTTATTTTATTTTGGCCAGTCCTGGGGCTTGAACTCAGGGCCTGAGCACTTGTCCCTGGCTTCCTTTGTGCTCAAGGCTAGCGCTCTGCCACCTGAGCCACAGCGCCACTTCGGCTTTTTCTGATTATGTGGTGAGGAATCGAACCCAGGGCTTCATGCATGCAAGGCGAGCACTCTACCACTAGCCACCTTCCCAACCACCTAGAGTACATATTTTAAATCCTTGTGAGTATGCACATGGAAGTAGAATTTCAGGATCATTTGGTAAATCTATGGTGTGTGTGTATGTGCACACGCGCGTGTGTGTGTGCATGCTAATATGCCAATGTACCAGTCCTTGGGCTAAAACTTAGAGCCTGGTGCTCTCTCTGGGTTTTCTTGCTCAAGGTTGGTGCTATACCACTTGAGCCATAGCTCCACGTACAGCATTTTTGCTGGCTACTTGGAGATAAGAGTCTCACAAACCTTCCCGTCCAGGTCGGTGTTGAGCTGAATCTTCACATCTCAGCCTCCTGAGTAGCCGCCAGCACCTGGCTCAAAAAAATCTTCAGCTGGGCACCTGTGGGTCAGAGGCTTTTATCTCCAATTAACTACCCCAAATCCAGAAATGGAGCTGTGGCTCAAGTGGCAGGGAGCTAGCCTTGAGCAAAATGGCTCCGAGACAGCACCAGGGTCTGAGTGGAAGCCATTGGACAGGCACAAAACAGAAGTCAAACTGTTCAACACACTGTGGTGTGTCCATGCTGTGGAGTACTACTCATCAGTGAAAAGTAACACACGACGGGCATCGTCATCAACTCCAGAGAACGATGCAATGCAAGGCATTGGTGCCTCACGCCTGCAACCCTGGCTTCTCGGGAGGCTAAGGTGTGAGGATGGAGGTTCAAACCCAACCCAGGCAGGAAAGTCAGTGAGACTCCTCATCTCCAGTGAACCACCATAAAACCAGAAGTGGCGCTGTGGGTCAACGTGGTCGAGTGCTCGCCTTGAGCGAAAGGAGCTCAGGGACAGCGCCCAGGCCCTGAGTTCAAGCCCCACCGCTGACCAAAAAGAAACTGCTTGCTAGTCACAAAAGGAAACACAGGCTGTGGATGTGCTAACGGGAGGCCCTTCCGGGGCCGGCGGGGCTGAGCCCAGGGAGGGTGGACGGCTGTGCTACGGCGTTGAAAGCAGGGTGGCGGCTCCGTGGATTCCCCGTGGATTCTCCGTGGATTCCCACGACCCTCTGTGACCCCCACCTGCCATTCCCCTTCCCCCCCCACCCCTTCCCCTTCAGGCTCCGCAGTTCCAGCCAGCCCGGCCCGCAGACAGCCAGCCGTGGTCTTAACTCCGGGTCTCAGGGTTAAGTGACAGAATTTTCTGTTCCCTCCCTCCCTCCAGCTCACCCCCATTCGGTTCCCTCCCGCCCGCCAGCCCCCTCCCCCCCCATTGTGTTCCACACACCCAGCATTTGTTTGCAATCTCGCTTTACCCTGCTCCGCGGAGCATTTGCATACAGTAGGAGATTAAGAAATACTGGAAGGCCGATTGCCCCCTGCACACTGGCCTCGCCCGCCCCACCCCGCCCCACCCCCCTGCCCTGCACAAACAAACCCGGGGAATAGCCAGGGAAGCTGGAAACTGGCAGCTCCCCTCCCCCCCCTTCAAACGCCTTGGGTGTTTTCTTTTTTTGGGTGTGTGTGTGTAAAAATATCCTTAATTTAACATTTACATTACAGAATATATATATACACACACTATATATACACATATATATTTGTTGAGATGTTTTTAAAGAATGGTTTGAGTACTGGATTCGGGTACAATAAATACACAATCTCAGTGGGCGCCGTGGCTCACGCCCATCATCCTAGCTACTCAGGAGGCTGAGATCGGAGGATCGCCATTGAAGGCCAACCCAGGCAGGAGAGCCCCAGAGGTTTCTCTTGGTTTGTTTGTTTGTTGGTTGGTTGGTTGGTTGGTCATGGGGCTTGAACTCACTCAGGGCCTGGGCACAGCTCCTGAGCTCTCTTACTCGAGGCTAGTGCTCTACCACCAGAGACACAGCTCCATTTCCCAGTTCTGGGTGGTTAATTGGCATTAAGAGTCTCGGGGACTTTCCTGCCCAGGCTGGCTTTGAACTGTGGTCCTCAGATCTCAGCTTCTGGGGAGCTACGGTTACAGATGGGAGCCACTGGAGCCGGCTAGTCCTGGTCTCTTGCACAATGGACTCCGGCTGGAAGCATTCGAACCTGCGTCCGAGGGGAAGATGGTTGCTATTGTTGAACGCGGGAGGGCTGGGTGGTGGAGGATATTTAAAAGCAAAAAAATGATCAGATCTTGGGGAAGCCCCCCTCCCTCCCCACGGCGTCCCTACCTCCTTTCTCGGGAAACCCGCCTCCCCCGCCCCTCCCTGGGTCCATTTCCCGGATGTGGTTCCCTGGAGAGCACGGGATTCCTGGAAGCTGAGTTTGTTTGCTCTGTGCTTGTTGCTGGGAGGTTTTGAATCGGTAGTAAGTATATCCAAGCCGCTCAAATAACCACCAAGTCTACCCCATGGCCCGCATTCTCCTAGCCACTACCCTGCACACTACCCATGTCTCCCATTCCTGTGGGGGAGAAGCTTCCTTTCTTTGTGTTTTTGTGTTGTTTTGTTTTTTACCTTGAACATATACAATCGAATAGGAATGTACATTCTGTCTGCTTTCTACGCAAATATTGACACGCCATGCAGGTGCTTGGCACTTTCGGCCTCACATCCCTGACAGTCATAGCTCCATTGCAGAACACACAGCACTTCCGCATCCTTTACAGGGCTGTGTAATGTTCCTACCCTAATCCAAGGTAATTAGTTTCTGACTAATTGTCTTTAAGCGGCTGTCACTAACAGTACTCCCTTGAGTCATCTTGGCCACTCTGAGGAGCACCTCGTGGAGCACAGTTTCTTCGCCATCATCAAAATGGAAGCGGGGTGAATGTTGTTGATAACACTGCGTTTGCATGCCTTCAGCTTTCTGGTCATTTTGGGTTTTGTTTTGGTGCTGACAATGGAACCCAGAGCCACAAACATTTGATCAATTAAAACTCTGTGCTGGCAGAGCCGGGCCTGGTTTTATTCCTAATTTATAGTTGCATCTTTTACCCGTGGAGCACGTGAGTGATTCTTCCCGTGACCGAATCGAATCCATCCATCCAGGGGAAGCCAGGCATCCGTGGCTCACGCCCGCCACCCCAGCTACCCAGGAGGCTGAGACCTGAGGATCGCAGTTCAAAGCCAGCCCGGGCAGAAAGGCTCAGAGCCAGAGTGGAGCTGGGGTTCATGTGCCTTGAGCAACAAAAAAAAGGTCAAGGACAACATCCAGGTCCTGAGTTCAAAACCACAGGGTCATCTCACACACACACACACACACACATACACACACACACACACACACACACACGGGGGAGGGGCTCAGATTCCAGCAAAGACCCACTGAGTCATGACCTGCATGTTAACAAACTCCGGCGCAGCAAAGTTTCTTCCTCCTCCTCCCCCCCTCCTCCCCCTCCTCCTCCTCCTCCTCCTCCTTCTCCTCCTCCTCCCTCCCCCCCTTTTTGCTGGTCCTGAGGCTTGAACCCGGGCCTGGGCACTGTCTCTGAGCCTCTTCGTGTGCAAGGCTGCCACTTGCGCCACAGAGCCACTTCCAGCGTTTTTTGAGTGGTTTGTTTTTTATGGAGTGGTTTATTCCCGCCCGGGCTGGCTTTGAACCGCAATCCTCCGACCTCAGCCTCCTGAGTGTCTGGGATGACGGGCGTGAGCCGCCGGTGCCCGGGGAAGTTTCTATTTCTATACACGCGGCCGCTGGATATGTTATAACGCAGGTAAACCCGTTATCGACGTAGCTGGCATCGACCTCACCTGTCTATCACACATCTGCACGCGACCTCGCCTGTCACGTGACCGTCGTTTCTGGGTCTGCCCGGCTCGATGGGTCGTCAGCTCTCGGTGTCTGAGGAGAATTGATTCCAGGTCTTTGATGGACAGCACCGTTGAAGGGCGCTCGGGTTACGGCGTAGGAAAGGAGGCAGCGTGACTGGGCGTGGTAGCGCACGCCTTTAGTGCCGGCACTAGGAGGCCAGCCTGGACCACCCAGCAAGACAACAGGAAAAACCAGGCACGGCGTTTACACGGGGGCTCTGCGCCCTTCCCGGCCCTGACAGCGCCTCTAGGTCGCTCGTGAGGGCCAAATTCTCAGCCCGTCATCCCGCCGCTCAGGAGGCCGAGAGCCGAGGATCTGGTTCAAAGCCAGCCTGGGCAGGAAGGTCCACGAGGTGCCCATCTCCAAGAAACCGCTCAAACAAGCTGCAAGTGGCGCTGCGGCCCGCCATGGTGGAGCACCACGAGGCTCGGGGACAGTGCCCGGGTCCTGAGTTCAAGCCCCGCAACCGGCCAAAAAAAGGAAAGCCCAGTTCTCTGTAAATGCCGTGCGGAAGCGGGTGCGCGTCTCTTCCCGATAGTTTGGTCCGGTGTGACGGAATGGAGGTGGCCCTTGGGCCTGCAGCTGAGGCGGCTGCGTGTGCAGATGGATGGGCACAGAAATGCGTGGAAGGTTCTAGAAGGATGGACAGAGGGTGATGTCAGGAGAGAGGCAGATGCCAGGGGATTTTCACACGGTACCACACATTCCTCTAGATGTGTGTGTGTGTGTGTGTGTGTGCATGGGTGTGTGCACATGCACGCTGGCTTGGGTGCAGGCCCTTTTCTTTTTTGCCGGTTGCGGGGCTTGAACTCAAGGCGCCGGACGCTGTCCCCCGAACCTCTCCGTGCTCAAGGCGGGCGCTCTACCCCTTGAGCCACGGCGCACGGCTGGGTCTTGAGTGGCTCATTGGAGACAAGAGTCTCATGGGGACGTCTCTACCCAGGCTGGCTTTGAACCGCCAACCCTCAGCCTCCCGAGTGGCTGGGATGACAGGCGGGAGCCGCGGCGCCCGGCTTCCAGAATGCTTCAGAACATCTCCAAAGGACTTGCGTGTATGCGAGGAGGCGACAACTCAGACGAGACGTGCAGAGCGTGCAAACCGTGCACGCCCGTCAAACACCTGCAAGCGAATGCTATGTGTGTCAAATAGCATGTCAATGCTATGTCAACAGAGCGTGTCAAATAGTGTGTCAATACTGTGTGGCACAGAGCCGCCGTCCCTGTACCGAGCGCGGGCTGGGCGTCGGGCCGGGAACGGGGTTTGCGGCGTGGGCTGACACGGGAACAGGGGTCACCCTTCCCGATGACCCTGGTTCCTTGGTGGGGGGCTGGGGCTGGGGCTCCCCGGCGGGTGCTCTACCCCCTGAGCCACACCTGCAGCCCGGAACCACTGTCTGCGGGGTCCCCGGGTTCCCTCCCCCCGTGGGGAGAGGCCGTAGCGCACGCCTGTAATCCCGGCTCGGCGCCGGCTTGGCCGCGCAGGTGTGGGGATGGGGGCTCCCCCCCCCCCCGCCATGGCCCCCTTGGGGGGACGCGGGGCCGGGGCGGCGGGGCCGCGGGCCTGTGTTTACGCTAGCCTGTTTAGTTTAAGGCAGGCCCGCCATGGCCCGCGCACGTCCTCCGCAGTGTTTATGAAATTCTCCCCACCCCCCGCCCTCCCCCACGTCCATCCACAGCTTAAACCCCTCAGCTGCCCCCCACCAGCCCACCCACACTCCTCACCCGCAGCCCAGCCCCCAGCCACCGCTAGGCAGCTCCCCCTGGGCATCCCCCCCCCCCCTTGCCAGGCACCCGCTAGCCCTGGAGGTCGAGAGTACAAAGTCCTCAGCACTGTTAGCCGCACGACATTCCACAGGCCCGGGGAGTCACGAGGAGCAAGGCGCAGGGAGGGACGCGGAGAAGGACGGGGTGAAGAGGGAAAGGGGCCGGGGGGGGGGCCACCCTTACGGGGACCCCACCCACGGAAACTTCTACAGAAGGCCAACAGGGACAGCAGAGCGGAAGTTTCTGGAAGGGCAGTCCGGGCGGCGAGAATGGCACGTGCAAAGGCCCTGTGGTTGGGGTTCCTCGTATTGGCAGGGAAGAAGATGGCCGTGCCGCTCGCCATGAACACGGGGGGCAGCGGGGAAGCCGGGCCAGCGGCTCACGCCTGGGGTCCTAGCGCTCTGAAGACGGATGGGGGCCCGCAGGGCGAAGCCAGCCGGGGCAGGCAGGGCCGGGCGACTCCCACTCCCAGTGAACCCCAGTGAACCCCCAGAAAACCCGACGTGGAGCCGCGACGCACATGGCGGAGCGTTCTGGGGGGAAAGACCTAAGGGGCAGCGCCTGGGCCGAGTTCGAGCCTCAGTACTGGCACACACAAAGAGAGAGACGGAGGGAGGGAGGGGGGGAGGGAGGGAGGGGGGGGAGGGAGGGAGGGACATCAGAACAAGCCTCCAGGCTTGGCGTTTGCAGGGCGGCCTTGGGGCCGTGGTCAGGTGCGGTGGGCAGGCCGCACTCCTCCTCCCGCTCGAGCCCTGTGTGCGGACACTGGCTCCATCTCCAAGGGGTGCGGTTGGCCGCCATCTTTGGGTGTGTCTGCTCCGGGGTGGCACGGCCTTCCCCCCGGGCCAGCAGCCGCAGAGGGGAAAAGGCTGAAGCTCGGTCAGGTGCGGGTAGCTAAGGCAGGCTCCCTGGCGCACACCTAGAATCCCAGCTACTCAGGAAGCTGGGATCCGGAGGATCACGGTTCAAAGCCAACCCCGAGCACCAACAATCGCAGAGACTCCATTCCCAATGAACAACGAAGAGCTTGTCTGGGGCTGGGGATTGGCCTAGTGGCTAGAGTGCTCGCCTCGTATACATGAAGCCCTGGGTTCGATTCCCAGCACCACATATAGAGAAAAACCTGGAAGTGGCGCTGCGGCTCAAGTGGCAGAGTGCTAGCCTTGAGCAGAAAGAAGCCAGGGACAGTGCTCAGGCCCTGAGTTCAAGGCCCAGGACTGGCAAAAGAAAAAAAAGCTTTGTCTGCTGGGCTGCGGAGGCCAGAGGCGGGAAGACCCCCAGATCCACGCGGGGCGTGTCACCGTGGACTCAGACAAAGACACGGCCACGGGGCCAGCCAGGCTGGTGAGGACCCCATCTCCCTCCCCATCATTCTAGCACCTTCTGAGCCAAGCCAGCAGCCAGCAAGACACAGGGCCTGGGAGGGGCTCCCATGGGGAGGTAGGGAATGAGAGGACAGAGGGGAGGGACTCCCGCCCCTCGGGGGGGTCCCCCGGACTCCCAGGTCCTGGGGGTCCCTTTTCTGTTTGCAAGAACCACATAAAACACTTTACATGCTTTTAAACTCATAAACGTAATGGAGCCAAGCTACTTCCGCATGGTGCACAGTGATGGAATGCGTGACCCCCCCCCCACCTGCCCACCCCTCAGCCCACGCCACCCAGGCCCCCAGCCCCCAACGACAGGGCTAGGAGCCGCCCAGGCCCCGGGGCTCTCGGGACTGTCCAAACCCCTTCCCTGGCTTCCTGGCTTCATCTCAGGCAAATATTTACTGCTCCTCTAAAAGCAATTTTGGCTTAGGCAATCTGTGGGGTATGTGCGCGCGCTGCGCGCGTGTGTGTGTGTGTGTGTGTGTGTTGTATGTATGGTTGCTGAGACTTGAACTCAGGGCCTAGGTGCTGGCGCTGAATCGTTCCAGTCCCAGTGGTTCTCTAACACTGGAAGCACATCTGGATCCTGCTTTCATTAGGAGGAAGAGTTTCAGGGAAAATGTCTTCTCGGGCTGGCTTTGAACCGTGATCCTCAAATCTCAGCCTCCTGAGATGCTAGGCTGACAGGCGTGAGCCTCCAGCACCTGGCTCTTCTTGGCCCACTTCTCCTGGGTTCCCCCCACCCCCATCTGTGGGGCTCTTTCCTTCTCCCCCCCCGCCCCCCTCCCCAGAGGAGAGTCAAGTCATTTGTTTACTCCAGAGTGTAGGAGGGGGAGAGGAGAAGTGGGGGGGGAAATATCTCTGCACACATGACAACACAGAGAGGACGTTTGATGTCGCCTCTCATGGCCGGAAGAGGCCCCCGCCCCGTCCATTCCATCTTACAGACCAGTGCTAGGAACAATGGCGCTCCTTCCTTCTAGCCTTTTCTCTGGGTGCCAGTTCACACTGCTCGTGGTCCAGCTCTCACTGGCTCGCGCTCCTGCCATGGCCAGGGTCATCTGGCAAGTTTATTTTTAGTTATAATTTATCTTGCGAAGACAGATAGATATTTATGATAGTAAACCCACCAGCAAGACGGGCTTTTAGCTCTTCGGGCTTTGGTAGAATAAAGGCTGGGGCGGTTGCAGAAGGCCGTGCGGGGGGGGGGGGGGATGGGGGGCAGGGGGGCGGGGGGGGAGGGGGCTTTCAGACGAAGTTCAAGCTAGGGCCTTGTGGGGGGGAGGGCACGGATTTATGCCTGGCGAATAAGAAGAGAAAGGAAAGATGAAAGATGGAAAGGAAGGAAGGAGGGAGAGAGGGAGGGAGGGAGGGAGCGGAAGGAAGAGAAGGAGGGAGGGAGGAGAGGGGAGGGAGGGTGGGAGGGAGGGAGGGAGGGAGGGAGGGAGGGAGGGAGGGAGGAGGGAGGGAGGGAGGGAGGGAGGGAGGAGGGAGGAGAGAAAGGAAGGGAGAGGGAGAGGGAGGGAAGGAAAGAAAGGAGGAACAAAAGAAAGAAAGCGAAAGGAAGGGAGAAGGAAAGAGAAAAGGAAAAGATAAAGGAAGGAAGGAAGGAAGGAAGAGCAGGGGGAGCGAACCCCCGAAAGGCATGCATTTCAACAGCAGCGTTGTTCAATCAATTGACCCTTCGACTTGTTTTGAACGTCTATAGGTTGGCGCTTGTGCAATCGTGGCCATTAGCGTGGGGCCGAGCGTGGCGGGCTCTCTGTCCAGCGCTGCACACCGACCCCACCCAGGAGGAAGCGTAGGTACCTGAAACACACATCACAAGCCACGCCAGAGCAAGGCCCTCAGGATCGCAGAGGGGTCCCACGCCAGCCCGGGCTGCAGGAGGACCCGCGCGAGGCCGAGGCGCCGCAGCTCACCCACGAAGCCCCCAGATGGCTTAAGTCAATGACATTCACCCCCAGAGGGAAATGAGTTACCAAACACGTTTACAGGAATCTTTAACTCCCTTTTCCTGCCTGCAGGGACAGGAGGGAGTGCTTCTCTCTCCATTTCTCGGTCATACTAAAAATCAGTCCCCCATAACCCCCCCCACCACACCCAATACCCATCGCAAAGATTTTTGTTAATGCCTAGCTAGCTATTCGGAGGGAATCACTAAAATCCCAAAGTGGCGCTTTTCTGGGATCTTCAGGAGATGAGGGGAGTGAAGAGGGGGTGACTGTCCAGCAGGCTTGGAGGCCAAGGGGCGCCAAGCTGGGTGTCGATGGCGTCGGAAGTTGACTAGGCTCTCCAAGGAAGGAGGAGAGATTCTGGCTGTCATTCACAGCTAGCGGCTCTATCGGAATACTATGCTACCGAGAACAGTAAGCAGGTGCCATTTACTGCATTCCACAAAGCAGATGCCTGAACCGGGAGGCTAGGGCCCAGCCGTGTGACCAGATAACCAGTGTTGTGGGGGCCACTGAGGAATTCTGTCGACGGTGGCTGCTACCCATGAGGTGACCGAGAGAACTGAAAATGTTCCCAGCCGGCACCAGCCAAAGTGCCCCCGAGGAGCCACCGCCACGAATCCGGAAAGCTCAGCATCTTCTACAACGGAGGGCGAGATAGACCGAAAGACCACGCGCACCGTGTGTCTGCGCCTCACGCCTGTCACCCCAGCTACTGCCATGGAGGCGGGGGGGGGGGACTAGATTCAGAGGCCCAGGGTTCAAAGCCATCTCCAGCACACAAAGCCATGGACAGGGGAACTGTGGCTCTAGGGGCGGAGTCCCGGCTCTGAGGATATCGGCTAAGTGAAGGACAAAGCTCAAGGGGCAGGGAATGTGGCTTGTGGGAGAGTGCTTGTCTAGCTCTTCATGAAGTCCTGGGTTCGAATTCACATACACAGAAAAAGCCAGAAGTGGCGCCGTGGCTCACGTGGCAGAGCGCTAGCCTTGAGCAAAAGAAGCTCAGGGACAGTGCTCAGGCCCTGAGTTCGAGCCCCAGGACTGGCAAAAAATAAAAAAGCAAGTGAGAGCTTCAGCCCTGAGTGGAAATGCCCTGAGCTCAAGCCCGGCACCAGCACACACACACACTCACACGCGCGCGCACACACACTCACACGCGTGCACACACAGATTCCGGCTGTCACAACTTCACGGGACTCTTTCACAGGGCACCGCTGATTGGCGGCGGTGGGCGTTGGTTCAATAGCAGCTTGGGAGGGATGGGCTGACCCGCGGGTCAGGAGTGGCGGGGGGGGGGGTCCCCGCGAGGAGCCAGTGTGCTAGCGTGGATCCCTGGCTCCACAGAGGGGCGCGGGCCGGAGCACGCGGGGAAGTGGGCGCCTGCAGAGGCGGGCGGAGATGGGATGGGTGGAAAGGCCCCACGGCCCCCTCCCCCTCCCCCCTCCCCCCCCAACCCCTCCCCCTTTCTATAGCTTCGGGTGAGCCTGGTGCTCTACCCCCTGGGCCGAGCCTCCAGCCTGCATTGTTTTTTTTTTTTTTTAACTGTTTCCTTTTTTTCGGAAATGGCGTTTTATCAACTTTCCTGCCCTGGCTGGCCTTGAACCTGGTCCTCTAGGTCTCGGTCTCCCGCGCGGCTGGGATTGCAGCGTGCGCCGCCGGCCCTGGCTCTCGGATGCGGTTGGGGCAACTGCTTCCGCGAGTGGGTGAGCCACAGAACCCCGCACGCGCTGGGGAGCCGCCCCTCCAGGCTCTGTGCTTTTTTTAAAAATTGATTTCTTCGGACCCGAGGCCTCCCGGCGTGGCCCAAGCTGGGCTTCCTCGAGCCGGGATAGAGGCGGACGCCACCACACCCGTCCCTCGGCGTGCGGGCTTCAGGACTGCCCCACAATGCAATGGGGCTGTCCGAGTGAGCGGCTGGTCACGCGTCCAGATTCCACAGTGACCGTAAACAGCTCCCCTTCCTCCCCGTTACGAACGTCCCTGTCCAGGTTCGCCACACGCGCAGCCGCGGTGCACGTGTCCCTTTTGTGTGGCTTATTTCACTTAGCATAGTATCAAGATTCATTCTGTCCTGGGGCTTGAACTCAGGGCCTGGGCACTGTCCCAAGCGTCTGTTGCTCTGGGCCAGTGCTCTGCCACTTCCAGCTTTCTCTGTGTCTGTGGTGCCGCGGAGTGGAACCCAGGGCTTCCTGCGGGCTAGGCGAGTGCTCTACCGCCGGGCCACCTTCCCAGCCCTCAGTATTCAGTTCCTATTGCGCAACAGTCTCAAATCCTTCCTTTATAAGGGCTGAGTACTATTCCGCTGCACGTGTTCTTCTCATTCACCTGAGGGACCCTGGGGTCGCCGGCAGCTTTGATGCATTGTGAATCACTCAGCGACGATGAAGAGGCACAGAAATGCTCTCGAGGCCCCACGGTCCGTTCCTTCCGGCATGTACGGGGACATTAGGTGACACGGTGATTCTGTTTTTAATCTTGAGGAATGGCTGCATTGTTTTCTCTGTATTATTTTACATCCTCAATGCCTCATTGCTTTGTATTCTATTCAGAGCCCTCCAGATCAACCTGGGTTCAAGTCCTAGTATTGGCTCACACACATCCCAAAGTGACAGGCAGTAGACAAATACTCGTGCCCCTCCACTTACAATACGAACCCCTTCTAGAAATCCCATGTGAAGATCTCCAGGGAACGCTCACAGGCAGGGACCCGTCTAGCAAGAAACGCATCCCGGGTTGTGCGTCACAGCACAGTGTGACAGACAGGAAAGAAGCAGCTTCTCGAAGCCCCGCATCAATAAATGGGCACCTGAATTGATGAGGGCCATCTGAAAGGGACCAGGCCGGGAGAAGGGGGGGGGGGACGGCTCCAGATCCCGGAGGGAGAAGGGGGGGGAAGGGGGATGATGGTTTGGTGCAGAAGGAGCGGAGCTAGAGCTCAGCCTTCCCACTTGAACCCGTCGCCCGGCGTCCCAGGTCAGTGCGCGAAGAAATCCAGTTTTCCCATCTAAGACATGGGATGAACACACTGCAGATCTCGTGTGTGTGTGTGAATGCGTGCACACGTGTGTGAGCACACCAGTACAGTCTTCTTTTGCCAGTCCTGGGGCTTGAACTCAGGGCCGGGGCGCTGTCCCACGCTCTTTTACTCGAGGCTGGTGCTCTACCGCTTGAGCCACAGCTCCACTTCGGGCCCTTGGGTGGGTCATTGGAGATGAGAGTCTCACAGACTTTCCAGCCCCGGCTGCCTTTCAACACCATCCTTAGCCCTCAGCCTCCCAACAAGCCGGGATTACAGGTGTGAGCACCAGTGCCTGGTTCACCATACCTCTTCAAGAACACTGAAGCCAGTGTTCCCAGCTGGCTAAAAGCTATACATTTCTCTGAAAACCCCTGCTCAGAGCAAGCATAGATAACACTGGGTTTTGTTTGTTTGCTTGTTTCTTCGCCCCCCCCCGCCAGTATCTTAAAGATCTTTATTTTCTCTAAAAAATGATGATTAATAAATAGTTGTACAAAGAGACTACAATTCCATAACTCAGGGTCTGCGTATACAAGCAGTGTGTCTGGGTCAAGGTCATCTTTTTCTTCTCTGTATTTCCCCCCTCCTGTCCCTACCTGGAAATTACACAGCTCTTTGGTGTTTTTTTTTTTTTTCAAGACAAGGGCTCTTCTGTGGGGTGGGGCTGCCCTCGATCTTACTATACACCTCCCCGCAGGGCCTCCGTGGAAATCCTCCAAAGCCCAGGCTGCCTGGCCCTCACCAGCACACAGGCAACGTTTTCAAACCTGTTCATCTAGAAAGAGCCATCACTGGGCTGGAATATGGCCTAGTGGTAGAGTGCTCGCCTCGTGTACATGAAGCCCCTGGGTTCCATTCCTCAGCACCCATACATAAGCCGGAAGTGGCGCTGTGGCTCAAGTGGTAGAGTGCTAGCCTTAGCAAAAAGAAGCCAGGGCAGTGCTCAAGCCTTGAGTTCAAGCCCCAGGACTGGCAAGAAAAGAAAAAGACATTAATTACCTTTCCAAAGGTTTAGCATCATCCTGTACTCTGAGCACATTTTCCCCCCTAATTCTGGCCCCCACCCAGATCTACTGGCTAGAAATCGGGAGGTAAGAACTTTTCTTTGGGACCTGCCTCTAGAATACCAGCGCGGACTCCAGATTGCTGGGGATTACAGGCGTGCATGGCCACACCCAGCTGCTGTCCTCTTCCGGTGTTTTGAAACGACATCCACAAGAGGTTTGCAGTTGAGGGAAACCTCTCCAGATCTGAGGGCCTGATTCCAGATTCCTACACTTCTTTCCAGGGCAGTTTTGAGTGCACATTGGCTTACTCTCCCCCAGCGTTTCTCACGTGGCGATCTCTGTCTGTATTCTGTTAGGCGGGATGACAGGTGTTGTTGAAATATGATAAAGAAACCTTGGAGTGAGGGTTGGAACTCCTCCTGGGCCCAGCCACTTCCTAATGCAGGCCCTTTGTGCCTCGACTCAGTTTCCTTCGTTTCAAAATGAAGAAAGCGGGCTGAGGATATGGCCTAGTGGCAAGAGTGCCTGCTTCCTATACATGAGGCCCTGGGTTCGATTCCCCAGCACCACATATACAGAAAATGGCCAGAAGTGGTGCTGTGGCTCAAGTGGTAGAGTGCTAGCCTTGAGCAAAAAGGAAGCCAGGGACAGTGCTCAAGGCCCCGAGTCCAAGGCCCAGGACTGGCCAAAAAAAAAAAAAAAAAAAAAAAAAGAAATCCTAGGCTAAAATAAACCAAAATAATTAAAAACAAAAAAACAAAATGAAGAAAGCCACTGAGCAATCTCCCGAGGACAAAACCAGGACCACGTACTTTCTGTGGTCTGCAGTGCTTCCTTACCCAGGGCTCATCCAAGCATTTATTCATTCATTTTGCTATTTCAGACAGGACCTTGCTATCTAGCCCAGGTTGGCTTCGACTCAAGATCCTCCCCACCCCTCCTAGGCCTCCCAGAAATGATTATCACTTGGAGATTCAAGTGATACAGTGGGTCGCACCTTGTTCTCAGGGCAGAAATGGCTAAAAGGTTTTTAACCCCCACCTATCAAAGTAAGTAGATATAGCAATTTTATTAAGTGAAGTTTTCCTTAGGCAGCTAGAATGTTCTGCGTGGTAAAACCTAGTGTATAGGCATTGAGATTTACGGGAGAAACCCCTTATACAGAAAAGGTGTTGGAATGTTGCGATCAGTCAGTTCAGGCAGGGGTTAATTGGCTTTTTAATTCAGTCTCAGGGTTCTAAACTGCTTCTATGCATTATGAAACTCTTCCCTTACCATTCCACCCTTGAGCCTAGGGTCTATCTTATTTGCTTTCGACAACATGCACAAAAGATTTGCAAGCAGTGGTTCAAAGGCCCAGAAGTCAACCTTTCTCCAAGAAGGATTTCTTGTTAGCTATCAATATCCCAAACATGAGAAAGCTGCTTTATTTTTCTCCTGTGGGCTGTCCAAACACCCCAGGTGAACACGGTAAGGGGCTGAGCATCCAATTTTGCTTTTCCTTCCTGATGAGCTCTCAGGCAACTCTGACAAGCCAGGGACTCAGGGAACGAGTAACCAAGAACAGGCAAAGCGAAGAGTGTGGAGGAAGGATTTCGATTTGCACAGTCCCTTGCAATGAAGGGAAATGTGGAGGAAGGATTTCGATTTGCACAGTCCCTTGCAATGAAGGGAAATGTGTGTGTGTGTGGGGGGGGGAAGGCCCAGACCCTTGGAAAGGCCAAGCAAAGACTCAGAAAGCCGGGAAACGGTCAAGGTTTATTGAGCATTTACTTTATGCAAGGTAGTTAGCTTAATTAAATACATATAGCTGGTATGACCGTAAGAGATTATCGAAACACACATACATGGATTTCCTACCCTCTTCCTATCAGGATAATAGGATTATTTTGAACTAAATATCTCTTCTGTAATAAAGTCTTAAGTTGCAAAACAAACAAACAAACACCCCATGTCAGCCATGCAGGGCAACACTTGGTTCCTTTGACAGCGCAGAGAGAGTGCAACACTGGAGTAATAAAGTCGTGTGTGGTGCTTCCAGCCTGGGGGGGGGGGAGGTGGGGGTGGGGAGTGGAACCGCCTGGTGTTTTGATATTATCTCTGACTACCTTCCCTTGGAATCTGCGTCTCCATGTTTACTCTAGTAGCCAGTTATTTCCAAGTGTAAAGAGAAAAAAATCAAAGTTCGCATTGTAAAGACAAACTCACTCTCGCAGGTCTCAAGGCTTTGGGGGTGGGGTGGGGTGGGGGGTGGGGGGGTGAGGGCTGGGGCTCCCAGCCTTTCGCACCGAGGTGAAATTGGGTTGGTGGGGCGGGCGGGATCTTCCGCTCGCCATCTTCCCGGGTCGCTCGCGTGGAATGGCACGGGGGGCGGGGGGGGGGGAACGTTCCCATCCCGAGAGGAGAGATTTCCCTCTCTCAGCTTGTGTTTGTTGTTTTAGAAGTTCAAAACAAAACAACCCCCCCTCCTGCCCCCCCACCCTCCCCCCCCCAAGCCGCCGCTCTCCCACCGCGGGAGCCGCGCGCGCTCAGCTGCCGCCTGCGTTGGCCTCGCGATCCCCACCAGCCATGGGCGCTGCGCACTCCCTCACTTTGGAGGTCGCCCCCACACCCCCATTTCCCCCCCCCCTTTTTTTTTTTTTTTTGGTAAGCAACACCGCCTTTCCCCCCTCCTCCCCCCCCCCCCGCCCTCCCGCCCGGGATTTGGCCTGCGCCGCAGCCAATCTGCGCTCGGATGCTAATGGGCCGCGGAACACGCCTTTGTCGCGTGGAGGGCCGGACTACAAGGCCCAGCATGCCTCGCCCCTCCCTGATCAATGAGGGCTTATTCAAATGATCTCTGAGGTCTTGGACCCAGGCCAATCAGCTGTCAGGGCTCATGATAAATCGCAATGCATTATTGATAATAATAATTACCGGGACATGCGCGTTCCGGCCGAAGGGGGGTAAATTTCCCGACTCCGGGAATTGGTGGCGGAGAGGGCGAGTTTCCCCGGCGCTCCGGCCCCCCGATGCGCGCACCATGTCGAGGCGCAAGCAGGCGAAGCCCCAGCACATCAACTCCGAGGAGGACCGGGACGAGCAGCCGCCGCGGCCGGCCCCGGAGCTCGCGGAGGCGGCCCCGGCGGCCGGGGAGCCGGGTGAGTGGAGCTGGGGGGCGCGCGCCCGCCCGAGACCCCCGCGGGGGGCGCCAGGCGCACGGGGACCCTCGAGGGTCCGGCTTCGCCGCGCAGATGGGGGAACCGAGGCCGGGGGGGGGGGGGCTCCGTGCCGGGGGAGAGCGCTGGCAGCCTGGCTTCCCCGCTCCCCACCCCCGGCCCGGGCCGGCTTTCCACGTTCTCTCTTCCCGCCTGTGTAAGTTTCCCCCCCACTCGCTCGCCCTCGCTTCCCTCGGGCTCCTCGCCCCCTTAATTGGTTCCACTCCTCGCCCGCACCCCCCGAGGGTCCCCCTCCCGCCCTGGCGCCGCTTTTTAAAGAAAGCGACCCCCCCCCAGGTCCCCACCCTCTCCCACCACCCTTGGGGGCTTTGTGGGAGGCTGGAGGAGGGGCGCGTCCTGGGGCCCCCCCCGGGGCGATCGGCTGCCCTCGCCCCTCCCAGGCCCGGTGGGGGAGGGGGCGCGATCCCTCCCCACCCCCAGGGGCTCCGAGCGCGCGGCCACCCGCGCTGCGGGGCTGCGGCCCCCCGAGGGCACCGGTGGGGGGGGCTCGCCTTGCCCTTTTGGCTCGCCTCCCCTTCTCCCTCCCCCTTTGGCTTTCTCCTCTCCCCCCCCCCCCGCCCCCGGTTATGCCGCCTGCCGATCTTCGCCCTAACCTTTCGGGGCCTGACCTCCAGCCATCTTTGATTTCCGACTTCCTAAAAATAACCGCGGCCCGCCCCGGGGTGCGGGCTCCGGGGGCCCGGGGTGGCGCGCGCGCCGCCTCCCCGCGGGGCGCGCGCTCGCCGGGCTGGCCTCGCCGGGCTTTTCGGGGGGTCCCTGCCCGGAGGCTCCCACCGCGCGCCCCGGAGGTGAAAGGGGAGAGGTCGGGCCGGGGCTGCGCGGTCGCGGCCGGGGCGAGCTCCCGGGGCTGACCCGGCGCACGCTTCCGCGGGCCCCAGAAGTTCGGGACCCCCCGACGCCGCGGGGTCCCGGGGGCCGCGCTCCCGCCCCGCCGCCCCCCTCGCCCGGGAGGGCTCCGGCGAGCCCGTGGCTCGCTCCCCTCCCTGCCCGCCAAATCGTCGCCTGATCAATTCTGAGCGTCTGCGTTGGGGGGGGGGAGGGCGCGCTTTTTTTTTTTCTCCGCCTCCCCTCGCAGCTTTGCTCCCTAATTCCCCCGCCGTGGAGGGCGCAGCGTGGCCACCCGGGACGCCCCACTTTCCCGGGGAGAAACAGTGGCTCCCCTTTGGCTCTCGAGGAGGGCGATGTCGTTCTCCCAATTGGCCGTAGTTGAATGCAATCTTCATTCGCACACTTCGAGAAAGTTTATCCGGGGCAAAGGAGCCGTTCCGCCCTGGCCCGAGGGGGGTGGCTTTGGGATGGGCTTCCCCCCCCCCTTTTTTTTTTTTTTTTTGAGGGGGCATCGCACGGTCAGGGCAGGGCGTGTTCGGTCCCCGCCGCTGGCTGGGCGCTCTTTGTGCCTGGGTTGGGGGCCTGGGGGAATCGTGGAGGCCACCTGGAACAAAAGGGTTAACCCTCGGCCCGCCGGCTTCCTCCGGAGAGGAGGAGCGAGCTCGTGCCCTGACCCCTCCCCTGGTCCTGCGCTGACCTCTCTTCCCGCTTCATTTTGGGTGGGCGCACGCGAGTGAGATGGGGCACCGAGCTTGGCCCTCGTAGGGGAACTCGTGGGTGAGCACTTCCGACATCCACCCGGCTGGAGTTGGCCTTCGCCTAGCCGGGGCCCCGGGGCCGGGCCGGGCGCTCAGCGCCCACCGCGATTTGGGAGGGGAGTTGCCCATGGATCCCGGGGTTGGGCGCACCGCGGTCCAGCGGAGTTGCGCGCGGGCGCCCCCCGGAGGCGCCGGACGCCCGCCCGCCCGCCCGCCGCACCTGGAGAGCGGGGCCGGCTGGACCTAGCACCCGCCCGCCGCACCCCACCCCCAAGACGCTCCTTTTGAATTTTGACTTGATTCTTGGGGATCGTCCCCGGCCTCCGTCCCGGGGCTCGCCAGTAGGGCGCCCTCAACCGCAGCTCGGGGACCGGAGGTGCTTCTCCCCGAAGAGCCCGACGTTTCGCCCGTACCTTTGGGGTGTTGGCATTGGATCGGCTTTCAATATCGATGATCGGAATAGCTCTAAACGTGGGGATCGGACTAGTTGTGTTTTGCCACGCCTTTCGGGACGAAAGGTTTATGCCTATGTCTTTGGTTGTGTGAAAATGAGATGAGCGCCATAATGAGATGGAAAGGAAAAACATTTCAGGTGGTCTGGGAGATTAATACCCAAATCGAAATTAGTATTTTTCTCAAAAACAGTTTCAAATGCCCATTGTGCTAAAAATAGATTCCTACGATTAGGATGGATGTTCAGGTTTCTACTAAACTCTCTTACTGGTATCTAGTCGGAAGTGCTTGCCTATACTAGTTAACGTTTCAGGCATAAATTGTCCCAGTTTCCAATTTTCCCAATTTCCCTTTTTTTAAAATTCATTCAAGACAAATTGCTGGGGAGATGCATTAATTCACTGTGGAAAGGGCACCCACACTCCACTGGGCCAGGTAGATGGTACTTTGCTGTGGAAGCTTCTGGTAGGTGGGGGTGGGGTGAGGGGGCTGGAGAACCATTTTGGGAAGGGGAGATGATCCTTGAAGTCTTAATAAGAGTTTGCGCTGGGTAACTTTGAAGCCAGGAAGTCCTTTGAACATTGTAGCACTCGGTGATTTCAACTACCAAAGGTCTATGGGTATTGGGTATGTGGTTGCTAGGTTTGTTCAAAAGTAACTGTTTTTCCTCTTGTGGCAAGATAGTGTTGAGCAGTTCATTGGAAGAATTCTGTGGAAACATTAGATCTCTACTCCATCTCCAAGTACTTTGGAGTTAATTCTCACAGCTGGAGTAGCTGGTGTTTTGGTTTATTTAGTTGGAGTAACTTTGCCCCCACCCCAGTCCCGGGACCTGGGGGCTGTTGCTGGCTGTGGTTTTGCTGTAGTCGGTGATGGGGTTGTTTTCCTTGTTTCCAATATGAAGAAACCATGCTTAAGGGTTGAATTTTGTTTGGAGTTGTGGAGCAAATCCTGGAGCAGTCACAACACCCAAACATGTTTAAAAGCCTCACTGCGGGCCAGAGCTTCATTGTCACTCTACAACCATCTTTTCTTCCCCTTCTTTTCTCTCCCCGGGTGTGTGGGGCTTTGTTCCAGGGTGCCTGGAAGAGGGGGGTGGGGAACAACTCCTGCCCTCATGGAGTTTGTAGATTTGCTTGGAAGACAGTAGAGGCAAACGGGAACCTTCTAGAACCTTGATACACGCCCCCCTCCCCCCCCAGCCTTACTTGACTTTTATACCCTTCCAAAAAATCATTACCATAGGGCCCCCAGAACTTTGATCCAAGATTGTTGGAAACTTTTTTTCCCCCCTAAAGATCTTAGTTAAGTAGAAAGTTCTTTTCTCAGTCTACTTAGCCATTGACAAGTTGAGTTAAAGACTTGGTTCTTAAGTGATATTAAACTGTTGCTTAAGAAAACCACTTTCAACTGGTTTAATTCTCTGGGGGCATGATTTCTTTCTTTCTTTCTTTCTTTTTTTTAAAGAATTTCTCCTAGGGGTGGGGAGAGGAGGAGACCCAGTCAGCCTAAGATAATCTGGTCACTGTCAATTCTTTTAATATAGGAATCACAAAAGATAAGCCTGAGTCATAATGCTTTTATCAAGATATACAGGCTTTTATTTTTCTAAGCAGTTTCAGTGTCTCAAGAATTTGATTGGCCTCTAGATTAACTTTCTTCCCATACAATAGTAGGAGTTATTTTCTCTCCATTTGGCCCAGATTGAATCCTAGACCCCTGCTGGGTTTACTGCATACTTCCCACTTAGTGGGTAACTGGATGTGGAGAGATAACCTTCCTAAAATTGGGGGTGGGGGTGGGGCAGGGTGTGTGTGGGGGGGGAGGACTGCCGGGTAATCCCTCTGAACTTTGCTTTTCTTCCTTTCGGGTTAATTTAAGCATGCCCAGCAATTGTTCCTCCCGGAGCCCTCTTAGGCCTTGGCAAATACGCTCCCAATGTTTGTCCACCGAGAGGCGGAGGTAGCAGTACATTTTACTGCAAGAGCAAACAGAGCTGCTGCTGTTTTAAGACCCAAATGGATGTTGCTGGTGTTGTGTGGAGGCTGGGGGGGGGGGGCGGCTGGCGGGCTGGGGGCTCTGTACAGGGCAAGTAGCTGGTATGGTGGGCCGTAAATCACCGGGAACTGGTGGATCCTTCCAGGAGAGGAGGTTAACCTTTCTTCTGCCGAGGACTGAGTGGTGTTCAGCATCCATGAAATACAAGTGCCTGGAATAGGTGGACATGGAAAACCCACAGAAGGGGGGCACGGGTGGCGCATGCGGGCCTGTAATCCTGTCTACGCTGGAGGCTGAGATCTGAGGATCATAGCATTCAAAGCCAGCCCTGGCCAAAAAAAAAAAAAGCCCCTGAGACTCTTAACTCCAGTGAGTCACCAGAAAACCAGAAGTGGCCCCGTGGCTCAAAGTGGTAAAGCACTAGCCTTGAGCAAAAGGGCTCAGGAGCAGCGGCACCCAGGCTGCCAGTTCAAACCCCACAAAAACAAGTCTCAAGCCCTAGGACCAGCTTGCACACACACACACACACACACACAGAGAAAATTCCACAATGAACACAAGAGATTCAGGTATGCTGGGCATGTGCTAATTTTGTTTTGTTGCTGTGGGGGCTGACCTAGGCGGAAGCCCTAGCCACGCCGCCTCTTCTGGCTTTTTTCTTGCTAATTGGATTTTTTGGTGGAGTTTTCTGTCAGGCTTGGCTTATACAGAGGGTCCTGGGGGAGGAGTAACAAGGTCTACTGGGGATTTGGTAATGCTAGCTAGACAGAAGGCTGAGATCTGAGGATCACAGTTCAAATCTAGCCTCAGCAGGAAAGTCCTTGAGACACTTGTCTCTAATTAAACACCAGGAAACTGGAAGTGGAACTGTGGCTCAAAGTGGCAGAGCTCTAGCCTTGAGCAAAAGAGCTCCTAAGGACAGTGCCTAGGCCAAGTTCAAGCCCCAGGACTGACAAATACAAAAGATCTAGCTAGCATCCTGTCTGGTGACGCCACTATATCTGTGATTCAGTCAGACCCAGGCTCTGCCCCGACCACTGGTGGGTTTCTTACTGCCTTAATGGAACAAATCTTAAGTTTTCGTCCATCACAGTGAGAGTAGTTCCCCCCCCCCAATGTTACTTTCATGACCTTCTGCACCACTTGAGCCACAGCTCCACTTGTGCCTTTGGTGGCTGAACTGGAGATAAAAGTCTCTCAGACTTTCCTGCCTCGGCTGGCTTTGAACCTGAGATCTTGAGAGCTCAGACTCCCGAGTAGCTACGATGATAGGCGTGAGCCATTGGTATGGCCGGGGAAGAATTTTTCTTTCCTGGGGCTGGGAATATGGCCTAGTGGCAAGAGTGCATGCCTCGGATACATGAGGCCCTGGGTTCGATTCCTCAGCACCACATATACAGAAAACGGCCAGAAGTGGCGCTGTGGCTCAAGTGGCAGAGTGCTAGCCTTGAGCAAAAAGAAGCCAGGGATGGTGCTCAGGCCCTGAGTTCACGGCCCAAGATATCAGGATCAAAGGTGTTGAAATAAGAGAAAGACACCTAGAAGTATTGGGGGAGCAGGAAGTCTGTCCCGGCCCCTTTCAGGTTGGGGGACTCCGCCGGTTTGTTTTCGGGGCAGCCCTTGGCTTCTCTCCTCATCCTCCGTCTGCCCTTTGCCTGGCTGGGTTCTCTGTATCTCTTGTTTCCTGAAGATACTTGGCGAGCCTGGGTTTACGGGCTTGGCCGGAAGGCGTTTGCCAAGTCCCTATCCACACGTGGTTAGTGAATCTGGGGGGGGCGGGGCCCCCCATCATTCAGGAGCTAGGTCACTTGGTCTCTCTCCCACGCTTCGCTGCAGCGAGACCTGTTCCCTGGCGATCACCCCGCAGCTTCTTAGCTCTTCTCTCTCTCTCCGGTCCTAGGTGCTCCCATGAACCCCCCGGGGGATGGTGACGAGGACGAGGCCCCCGGGGAGAAGGCCCTGGTGAAGCGGCCCCGCCGGGAGGACACGCACGTGTGCGAGAAGTGCTGCGCCGAGTTCTTCAGCCTCTCCGAGTTCTTGGACCATAAGAAGAATTGCACTAAGACTCCTCCTGTCCTCATCATGAGCGACGGCGAGGCGGCAGTGCCCCCCGAGGACCTCACCCCCGGCGCCCTGAGCCCCCAGCCCCCCAGCCCCGGCAGAAAGGAGGGCCCCAGGGAGGCCGAGGGGAAGGACAGGCCCGGGACCGAGCCCATCTTTTACTTGAAGACCGAGACTGCCCTGCCCCCGCCCCAGGACATAAGCTATTTACCCAAAGTCAAGGCTGGGCCCGCCAACGTGGCCCTGCAGGCCCTGCGGGGCACCAAGATGGCTGTGAACCCCCGGAGCCCCGACGTGCCCCCCGCCCCGGGGCCGGGCCCCCACAGCATCCCCTGGGTGCTGGAGCAGATCCTGCGGCTGCAGCAGCAGCAGCTCCAGCAGATCCAGCTGACCGAGCAGATCCGCATCCAGGTGAACATGTGGGCGGCCCACGCCCTGCACTCGGGCGTGGCGGGCTCCGACGCCCTCAAAACCTTGGGCAGCCACGTGTCCCAGCAAGTGTCGGCCGCCGTGGCCTTGCTCAGCCAGAAAGCCGGGAACCAGAGCCTCTCTCTCGACGCCTTGAAGCAAGCCAAGCTACCTCACGCCAACATCCCCGCCGCCGCCGGCTCTCTGTCCCCGGGGCTCACCCCCTTCGCCCTGAAGCCCGATGGGACTCGTGTGCTCCCCAGTGTCGTGTCCCGGCTCCCCGGTGCTCTGCTACCTCAGGCCTCCGGCTCTATGCTCTTACAGAGTCCTTTCTCCACGGTGGGGCTGGATCCATCCAAGAAAGGGAAAGGGAAGCCCCCCAGCATGGCCGCCGTGGACTCCAAACCCAAGGCCGAGGCCCCGCTCTACAAACACAAGTGTAAGTACTGTAGCAAGGTGTTTGGGACTGATAGCTCCTTGCAGATCCATCTGCGCTCCCATACCGGAGAGAGACCCTTCGTGTGCTCTGTCTGTGGTCACCGCTTCACCACCAAGGGCAACCTCAAGGTCCACTTCCACCGGCACCCCCAGGTGAAGGCCAACCCCCAGCTCTTTGCCGAATTCCAGGACAAAGCGGTGCCCGGGCCCGGCCTCCCCTTTGCCCCCTCCACCCCCGCCTCTGTAGACGAATCGAGCCTCTCTCTAGACAGCAAACCCGTCCTGGTAGCAGGCACCCCCTCTGTAGGGCTACCTCCAAATCTCTCCTCAGGAACCGGCCCCCAGGACCTTGCGGGGGGCCCCCCGCCCCATGACCCGCAGCCCGGGCTGCTGCCGGAGAGCGCCCACGGCGTGGCGTTCGTCGGGGTGGGGCCCAGCCACGCTTCCCCGAGGGTAGGCGGCGGCGTTCAGGGCGGCGGGGCCCCGGAGCCGGGGTCCGAGACCCTGAAGCTGCAGCAGCTGGTGGAAAACATCGACAAGAGCACGGCCGACCCCAACGAGTGCACCATCTGCCACCGCGTGCTGAGCTGCCAGAGCTCGCTCAAGATGCACTACCGCACGCACACGGGCGAGCGGCCCTTCCACTGCCGCGTGTGCGGCCGCGCCTTCTCCACCAAGGGCAACCTGAAGACGCACCTCGGGGTGCACCGCACCCACGCGGCCTTCAAGGCGCAGCACTCGTGCCCCATCTGCCAGAAGAAGTTCACCAACGCCGTCATGCTGCAGCACCACATCCGCATGCACATGGGCGGCCAGATCCCCAACACGCCCCCGCCGGACGCCCCCTGCGACTTCGAGCCCGTGGCCGTGGGGGGGGACCACGACGACGACGCCGCCGTCGAGGGCATCCGGGTCGACGAGGTCGATGCTGCTCCCGGCCCCTCGAAGGTCCCCGCGCCGCCTCCTCCCAGAGCCCACCTGCCGTCGCCCCCTCGGGGCTTCTCCGTGGTGACCGCCGCCGCCGCCGCCGAGGCCCCGGGAAAAGGGGGGCCCGTCCTCCTCGGCCTGCAGCGCCAGGGCAGCCGGGAAAACGGCTCCGTGGAGAGCGACGGCCTGACCAACGACTCGTCCTCCCTCCCCGGCGACCAGGAGTATCAGAGCCGAAGCCCCGACGCCGTGGAAAGCTTGTCCTTCCGGGCCGTGTCCCCCGCCACTAGCCAGGCGGAAAGCGTCCCGTCCAGATCTCCCGAAGGGGGCAAGGCCGAGAGCGCGGAGGGCAGCCGCACGGACACGGAAGGTGATGGCGCTTTGGGTTTCACTTAGGTCCGGTCCAAAGAAACCCTGGGTGGCCCCACCCAAGCCGAGTGTGATGCGTGAAGCTACCTGTGCTTTCGGGGTGGCGGGGCACCACGGCTCCCCCCGTGTCCCCGCGTGAGCGCGCTCTTGACCGTGGCGAATGCAGACGGGGAGGGGGATGGGCAGCAGACTTTTGGTTGTCGTTTGTGTTGACTGGGTGACACTGCACCACGGGATGGGAGGGAGGGAGGGAGGGAGGGAAATGGCATCTGGGCATGCGCCAGAGGGCACTTTGGGGGCTGTCCTGGGTTCCGAACTCAGCCCGTGATCTGTGCTGAGCCATGCTTTTTTTTTTAGCCTGGTTGGTTTTGAGGTGTTACTTCGTGCCCGGTTGTGCAGCTTGGCCAAGATCTTTCTCTGTATCCCCCCTAGTTGGAATGGCTGCCATGCATCACCACACCCAGCTCCCGGAATTGGCATGGGGTCTCATTAATTTTTTCTGCCTAGGCTGGCCTGGAACTACAGTCCTCTCTATCATGGCCTCTCAGCTTTTCACATAGCTAGGGTGACGGGCTTGCGCCCACTCATTGGTTTAGAGGATGGGGTGGTGGTGGTGATGTCTCTTGTTTGGGGGCCTCAAACCACAATCCCCCCAACCTCAGCCTCCTAAGTAAGGACCATAGGTGTTGAGTCCCTAGTGTCCCAGCTAAAGGTAGACGACAACTGAGGTGGAAATTTGGACTTAAATTAGATTCGACCCCATGTTGCTTATGTCTTTTGTACAATGACAAAAACGAAGCTTCTGAGTTTTGTTTTCCCTTTTTCTTTTTTGCCTCTGCGTTTGTGTATGTGTGCGCGTGCGGGCAACCGCCAGTCCTGGGGCTTGATCTCTGGACCTACGGGCTGTCTCTCCTCCCACTTGAGCCACAGCTCCACTTAGGGCTTTTTTTTGGTTGGTTCCTTGGAGATAAGATCTTGCCTAGGCTGGCTTTGAACTGCGATCCTCGGGTCTCAGCCTCCTGGGTAGCCAGGGTCACGGCAAGCGGCTGCTTTGCGGTCCGCATTTCCTGTGCCGCCGGGCAGCTGTGAAGCTTTGGCTTAGAATGAAGGAGCGTTGGGATAGTGAACGTTCGGATGTTTTTTTTTTCTTTCTTTGCACAGTGGGTGGAAACAGACTCCCCTCCACGTTCATCCGAGCGCAGCCCACCTACGTCAAAGTCGAAGTTCCCGGCACCTTCGTGGGCCCCTCCGCGGCACCCCCAGGCGCGACGCCCCTGCTGGCCTCCCAGCCTCGCCGACAGGCCAAGCAGCACGGCTGCGCGCGGTGCGGGAAGAACTTCTCGTCCGCCAGTGCCCTGCAGATCCACGAGCGGACACACACGGGCGAGAAGCCGTTCGTGTGCAACATATGCGGGCGAGCCTTCACCACCAAAGGCAACCTGAAGGTGGGCCTTGGGTTTGGGGGCGCGGGGTTGAGCAGCATTTAGCTCTGCTACGTGTGAGCCGTGATTTCCCGGCCTGGCTTCCAGCCTAAGCCTTCTGAGAACTAGGATTGCAGGCGTGAGCCACTGGTGCGGCGCGTGTAGCCTCAGATCTGAATTTCCTTCCCTCCCTCCCTCCCTCCCTCCCTCCCCCCGTCCCTCCCTTTTTTCTTTCATGCCTGTCCTGGGGCTCGCCCAGCGCCTGGCACCGTCCCAGAGCTTTTTGAGCTCAAGGCAAGTGCTCTAGCATTTGAGCTCCAGCCCTGTCTCTGGCTTTTCTGGGTGATTATGATTAGAGATGAGAGTCGTGTAGATTTTCTCTTTCAGGCTGGCTTTGAACCACATGATCTTGAGATCTCAGCCTTCTGAGTAGCGGGATGACAGGCACGGGGGCCGCTCCAGCGCCTGGCTTGAAATGCCTGTCACCAAATCTGATGTCCCAGTCTAGAAAGCAGGCTAAGGTCTCGTGTGGCTGACTGGGTTTGATCTGATCTGGCCAGTGATCGATCGATCGGGAATGATGGAACGTCATTCTATCTGATGGCAGCTCACCCTCTCCCCCTTCCCCCCCCATGTCCCCCTCCCAGGTCCACTACATGACCCACGGGGCCAGCAACAACGCCGCCCGGCGCGGGAGGAAACTGGCCATCGAGAACACCATGGCTCTGCTGGGCGCCGACGGAAAGCGCGTGTCCGACATGTTTCCCAAGGAAATCCTGGCCCCCTCGGTGAGCGCCGACCCCGTGGCCTGGAACCAGTACAGCAGCGTGCTCAACGGTGGCCTGGCCACGAAGGCCAACGAGATCTCGGTGATCCAGAGCGGCGGCATCGCCGCCCTCCCCGCGTCGATGGGCGCCGGCCCGGGGAGCAGCGCCGCCACCGGGGCCAAGATGGAAGGCGTGGCGGCGGGCGCGGGGGGCGCCGAGGTGGAGAAGCCGGGCGTGCCGGATGGAGTGGCCAGAGCCCAGTTCCCTCATTTCCTGGAGGAGAACGAGATCGCTGTCAGCTAAGCCGGAGCCAGCGCGCCCCCCCTCCCCGGGCCGGGGCTCCCCCTCTCCGGTGCTTCCTTTCTTACTGATTCAGTGTTTACCGTTGTGACGGCAGCCGTGGACCGCCCGCCTCACAATCACCCTCCGTAGAGAGAAGAGCCACCAAAAAAAGTGAAAAAAAATGATATCCAAACACACACAGAGACCTTAAAAAAACGTTTTCTTTTTAATTTTTTTTTTTTTTGGAAGGAAGCGGGTTTTGCAAAGTAGCTTTTGTTACTTGGGTACATAGAAGTTTGGTACAACGCCGAGCCTCCGTCTCCAAATCCTGCCACCTGTTTCAAGGTGACCCTTGGAGCTTCCCCAGTCACAGTGGAAGATAACTTGCAATGGGGGCTTATGTCGGTACTGGACTTGGTTCCTCTCCTAGTGATGGGTTTAGGGCCTCTCCCCTCCCCCCACCCCTGACGCTCACCCCCGTATTTCTGGTGTGGATGTTAGGGGCTTGACTCAGGGCCTGAGTGCTGTCCCTCCTCAGAATTGTCACTCAAGGCTGGTGCTCTCCTTACTACTTGAGCCATATCTCTGCTTTTTGGGGGCGTGGGGGGAGTGGTTCATTGGAGACTAGAGTCTCGTGGACTTTTCTGCCTAGGCTGGCTTTGAACTGTGATCGTCAGATCTCAGCTTCCTGGGTAGCTAGGATTGCAGGTGTGAAGCTACTAGTGCCTGTCTGTTTTTTGCTTTTTGAATGTACTTTAAAAAAGAAAGAAAAAAAAACAACCAAACACCTGGAAAGCTAAGGTTGTAGGATGAGACCTTCGTCTTCAGCTGTAGGAGCTCAGTGTGGTGCGTTCCTCTGGGCTCCTCGTGGTAGGGGGCCGATGTGTGCATTGCTGCTTATTTAAGTACAGTCTGGAGCCCAAGAGTGCCTGCTGGCACCCCACCAGCCTGGATGGGGTGGGGGGCGTCCTGGGTGACTGGCCCTGGTTCCGCAGAGCCTGCTCTGCTGAATCCCGGCTTTCTCCCTGTAGAGAAGGAGCGGGTAGACATCCATCCATTCCCACCTCAGGCTCACGGGCCAACTTGGTTGATGTGTTTCCTTGGTGTACCTTCAGCCAAGCGATGAATGAAGTTTGCTCCCCCCCCCGCCCACTCACTCCCGCCCTGAGAATCGTATGAAGGCTGCAAAGTTGGACCAGGCTGAGTCCTGGGTATGATAGCTTTAATTTATCTACCTCATTTTTAAAATGTTGTTTTTGTAGGTGCAGTCTCTTGTTTTCGTCTTCCCAGGCCTTACCTGAAACGCTCAGAGTCGATGCCTGGGTGGGAACAGTTAGACCTTCATGACGTCTTTGATTGCTTTGTTATTATCCTCTGGTGTACATGGGACAGTATTGGACGGATGGATGGGAGGTGGGTCTCATGGTCTCATGAGGACGAAAGACCCAGCCTCTGGGGGTGTGTGGGGGGGGGGACATCCCCCTTCACGGTGTCAAAGTTCCCCCATATTGGAATGAGGACAAAGATTGCACCCCAAGTTTTGTCTCTTCCATACTGCACCTGACTTTAGGATCCAAAAAGATTGTTTCTTGCCAAGTCGTGCCTTTCCTTCTAGAATTGTAAGTGTTCATAGTCCTGGGGCTCACCGTTGACCCTGTGAAGTGAGCGTCATTCAGGGGACCCAGCACCTCAAAGTGCGCCCCACTGCCCAGCCCCGCTGAACGTGCCTGCCAATGAATGTGGGACCCGAGGGAGGTCCCCTGGGGTTTGTACCTGCTGATGCTGTTGGAAAATAAAATTTGAATGTCTTCCCCTCCCCCCAACCCAGTGTGTATGGACTTTTTTTTTTTTTTTTTCTGGAGTATTCTGCCTGGATCATGATCTTCTGGTTCTGCCTTTCCAAGGCCCGCTAGCCGGGCACACATTGTACTCTCTCTGACAACAGCCTCTTGTTTGCAAAGCGGAAAGCTCCTGGGAATGTTTTTTCTTATTACTAGATGTCCTGGGAGCCTGGGATTTTGTTTTGTTTTTTGCCAGTCCTGGGGCTTGAACTCAGGGCCTGAGCACTGTCCCTGGCTTCTTTTGCTCTGCCTCTTGAGCCACAGTACCACACTTCCGGCTTTTTCTGTGTCTGTGGTGCTGAGGAATCGAACCCAGGGCTTCACGCATGCTAGGCGAGCGCTCTACCGCTAAGCCACATTCCCGGTCCTCCTCGTGGGAGCCTGTGATTTTCAAAACAGGATGGTCACAAGCCAGCCGCTGTCCCCAGGGGAAGGGCCGGCCACCAGATTGTCACAGTGGCCAAGGATCTCATTCCCTATTAACCAGGAAGAAGGCTGGGATGGAGGTGTGGCTCAGGTGGTGAGTGCTGTCCCTGGGCAGAAGCAGCCTAGTGATGACGGGAAGCTTTCTTTAAGCCCCAGTCTCTTGCACTCATGTACACACAGCCACTTGCACACGTGTACACACACGAGGGCTAGTTCAACTAGGCCAAAAGGAAGAACATTTCTGTCCCATAGAATTGGCTCCCAATGTACTGAGACTTTGTGTTTACGACGAAGCCTGTGGAGGTCAAGTGCAGCCTGGCCCTCCCACCCCCAGGTCCTGGGTAGGCCCTAGCACAAAAGGAAAGAGGCCCACCCAAATTTACTTTTGTGTGTGTGCTGGTCCAGTGGCCTTGTGTGTTTGCTCGAGGCTAGCCTCCTACCCCTGGGGCCACAGCTCTACTTGTGGCATTTGTGGTATTTAATGGGGGCTAGGGCTCTGATGCTTTAGACCAGCCTGGCTGGCTATCCGCAGATGTCCGCTGTCTGAGTAGTTCAGGATTCCAGGCATGAGCCACCTGTACCCAGCTCTGCTCTGCTCTTGGGTTTTGTTGGACCTGGGTCTCAAGTAGCTGGGGCTGAGATTACAGACTTGCACCACCACACCCAACCTTGCTTTAATTTTTTTAAGGTTACGGTGTATTCAGATGGCTTCCTGACTGTCTTGGTATGAAAAAATCATTCTCCAAGTCCCTCTCATCCTCCATTTCCTGATGTTTTTCACATTGAGCAGGGGGAGAAGAAACCAGTTGGATTTAGGACTGCTAAAACCTTTGAAATTTTACTCTTCCAGAGTTGTTTTTTTGCTGTTTTGGTTTTTTCTGGTACTTTTGTTTGAACTCAAGGCCTTGCTTGCGTGGCCAGCACCCTGACATTTAACCTACACCTCCAAACCTGGCTTTTGGTGAGGTCTTTTTTGTTTTTGTTGGTCTTCAGGCTTGAACTCTGGGCCTAGGCGCTGTCCCTCGGCTCTTCAACTCAAGGCTAGCGCTCTACCACTTGAGCCACAGCACCATTCCTGGTTTTCTGCTAGATAATTGGAGATAATAGTCTCAGGGACTTTGCTTCCGGTGCTGGCTTTGAACCATGATCCTCAGATATAGACTCCTGAACAAGGTTACAGTTGTGAGCCACCAGTGCCCGGCTGGTGAGGTTATTATTTTTTCTTTCATATTTTTTAAAATTTTTATTGTCAAACTGATTTACAGAGAGGTTACAGTTTCTTTTTTGTTTTTTTTTTTTTTTGCCAGTCCTGGGGCTTGGACTCCGGGCCTGAGCACTGTCCCTGGCTTCTTTTTGCTCAAGGCTAGCACTCTGCCACTTGAGCCACAGCGCCACTTCTGGCCGTTTTCTGTATATGTGGTGCTGGGGAATTGAACCCAGGGCTTCATGTATAGGAGGCAAGCACTCTTGCCACTAGGCCATATTCCCAGCCTCTGGTGAGGTTATTTTGAAGGTGGGGTCTAGCAAACTTTCTGCTCAGACTATCTGCAAGATCTCAGCCTCCTGAGTAGCTAGGATTACAGGTGTGAGCCACTGATAACTGGCCCAAAAAGTTGGCTTGTGGGCTGGGGTGCACCTCCGTGGTAGCAGTGCTTGCCTAGCATGACGGAAAACAAAAATGCGTGTCTTTTCTCTGCCTTGTGAGTGATATGTTCTCCAGAGAGAATCATGACTCCTGCTCATAGAAGATAAGATGCCAGGTTTTTCTAAAGACATTTCTGGGAGAGGAGACCTAGCTCAGTACACACCCCATACTAGCTCTTACACCTCCAAAGAAAGAACTAAACGTGTTTCCAAGTTGCTGGCACCCTGGAATGTGGGGGTGAATTTACAAACATGCAAGGAAAAAAATAGGGCTAATATCCACAGGCTACACCATTTGCATTACTATCAATTTTCCCTCGATGGACAGTTGCATAATGACCCAAAGACAGTGAAGGTCACTGGTGCCTGGTAGGATGCTATAGACCTGAAGTCTGTTCTGCAGGTCTTGGTTTTACTTTGGTCATTCTGCCTAGGTGTACAGTGTACCATCTAGGCCACGCCCCCAGCCCTTTCAGGGTCTCAGGAACCCTCACTGGAATGTCGGGCTAGTTCCCTTGTGGCAGGAGCCAAATGGCTGTCATATTGTTACATGAATAAACTATAGGGCTTAACTGAGAAGAATGTTTGGTTCCTGTGACATCTCATCCATGCAGGTTGGTCAGTCTGGATATCCTGCTTGGCAGTACATCCTACCCTTCACTGAAAATCACCCACCCATAACCTTCTTGTAACGTACATCTTGTAGTTTAGTAACCTAGCAACCTAACAGCCCTGCTTACGTTAGCTACCCTTTTCTAATCACTATATAAGCTGCTGTGTAAAAAACAAAGTTTGAGACCTTGATCAGAATCCTGTCCTGGGCTCCTTCCTTGTGTCTGGTTTGTCTCATTCAGGTCCACTCCCCCTCGGGTTCCTGTTGACAAAACCCCGCTGGCCGGGGCAGAGTGGCACCCAATGTGGGGCTTGAGGAACGGAGATCGGTCTGAACGTCGGCCCGACAGAGCAGCTGCCCCACCCCTTGGATCGCCACGCAGCCGGTGAGTGAAGATCCGCACTGAGATCACCGCAGAAACGCCCGTCTGCGATACAGATCAGTGAGGTAAGAGAGGCGACGCAACTATGGGACAAACACTCAGCAAGCGTGAGCTGTTTCTCCGGGGGCTTAAGGCCTCTATCAAGGCACAAGGAGCACGGGTTAAGAAAAAGGATTTGCTAAAAAATTTTATATTTTTGGAAGATCTTTGATAGATGATAGATAGATGATAAAAGATGGTATCGTGTTGGCATTTGCCTTAGACTTTTACCACACTTGCGGTCCTGAGAAGGTACCTGTGCAGGCCTTCTCCTATTGGAATCTTAAACATGAGGTGTTACAAAGCCGTCATTATGAGGTCTCCAAGGTAGTTGAGGATAGTGAAACTTTCCTAAAAGAAAAATTCAAAGGGAGCCAGGCTTCTCTCCACAAGGAGCCTGCTAAAATGTCCCTCCCTCCCTCTGTTATGTCCCCTTCTCCTTCTGTTTCCATTCCCATGCCCCAAGTCAGCAGTGATTCCCAGCCTAGGGGCCTGAAGTCCATTTACCCGGTCCTTTCTGGTATAGAATCCGGTGGCTCTAATGATAATGTGCTTCCACCAGAAGATGAGGCCACTTTAGAAGAAGTGGCAGCCAGATATCATAACCCTGACTGGCCCCCTCAGGCCACCTTGGGTACACGGCCGCCTCCTTACAATACAGTGCCGCCCGATCTTGAAAAAAGAACCAGACAAGCAACAGCTAAACTCTCCCAGGAGGCTCAGTCCTTTTTTTTTTTTTTTTTTGCCAGTCCTGGGCCTTGAACTCAGGGCCTGAGCACTGTCCCTGGCTTCTCCTTGCTCAAGGCTAGCACTCTGCCACTTGAGCCACAGAGCCACTTCTGGCCATTTTCTAGATATGTGGTGCTGAGGAATCGAACCTAGGGCTTCATGTATACAAGGCAAGCACTCTTGCCACTAGGCCATATCCCCAGCCCAGGCTCAGTCCTTAAAAGCCCTTCTTCAGGCCAAAAAGGAAAGGTCTCAGTTACTCAAACAGTTGCGAGATCTTGACTTAGAATTAACCTCTCCTTCCACTTCTTCACACAAAATTAAGCCAAAATCTAAACAGACCCTTCACGCCTTCCCTGTGACTCGTTCCCAAGTTAAATCAACAAAAAATGACCCCAGTGAGACTCCAACTCAGGAGCCGAAGGCAGAGGAGGCGGAAACAGAGGGTGAAGGGGAGGGTGAAATAGATGTATCGGAGACAGGAGAGCCCTGAGTCAGAAAACTCAGAGGAGGAAAAGGACGGCGAGTCTTTGATCATCAGAGCTCAAAAATATCGCCGCCTCAAATTCAGACATGTGAAGGAACTAAAAAATGCAGTTTCTTTATATGGCCCTATTGCTCCTTTTACCATCTCCCTTCTAGATGGCTGAGTGAGGAGTGGCTTACAGGTAATGATTGGTCCATGCTGACCAAAGCCACCCTAACACGGGGCGATTTCCCCCTATGGAAGGCTGATTATACTGAAAGATGTCAGGACATGGCCCGCCGCAGTATGTCTGCTGGCGGCCATTCTAAATCTTGGACCATAGAAAAAGTGTTGGGCAATGAACCATTCAATACTAATGAAAAACAGGCTAAATTTCCTCCGGGTCTGCTTGTTCAAATTCAGCATGCAGCCCTTAAAGCCTGGAAAAGCCTTCCCTCTCGGGGATCTGCTGTCACCTCCCTTGCCAAAGTTCGGCAGGGGCCCCTTGAGCCATGTAGCGATTTCATCGGACGTCCTACCGAGGCTGCCGAACGCCTTATGGGGAGGGAAGAGACAGATAATGAACTTAATCAACACCTTGCCTTTGAGAATGCCAATCCTGCTTGCCAAGCGGCTGTACGCCCTCATCGCGGTGGCAAAACTGTTTCTGACTTCATAAGGCTTTGTTTTGACATTGATCCAACCTCTCGTAATATTGGATTGGCCATAGGTGCGGCTCTTAAGGATTTTACCCAAGGACAAGAACCAAAAACTTGCGTTAACTGTAAACAGCCTGGCCACTTCGCAAGGGAGTGTACAGCCCCTAAGGCTGAAAGACCGCCTCCTTCATCCTTATGTCCAAGATGCAAACGGGGTAGACATTGGGCCTCTGAGTGCCGCTCCAAGGCTGACATACAGGACCATCCTCTGCCTCCCAAACAGGGAAACTTCATGTGGGGCCCACCCCAGGGCCCCAGAAATCAGATGTAACAGAACTCTGGGGTTGTCAGGTTCGTTCTCCAATCAGCCCCCCAACCACCATCGATGCCCTTAAACGGGCGACCCCCGGTAGCGCAGGATTGGACCTCTGTGCCACCTCCCACACAATATTAACCCCCGAATTAGGAACTCAAATGCTCTCCACAGGGGTATTTGGCCCACTGCCCCCAGACACCTTTGGCCTTATCCTGGGGCGTGGCAGTTCTACTATTCAGGGCCTTAACATCTTGACGGGAGTTATTGATAATGATTATACTGGGGAGATTAAACTATTAGCCATCGCTTCTCAGGGGCCAATCACTGTTTCCCCTGGCCAAAGAATTGCTCAGTTGATATTACTCCCTCTCAATAATTAAAAACCTCTGCTACAAGCAACAAAGAGGTCCTCATGGCTTTGGTTTTTCAGATACTTATTGGGTACAAGAGATCACTCAAAAAAGACCCCTTCTTAAATTAAAACTGGACGGGAAAGTCTTTGAAGGCCTCATAGATACTGGTGCAGATGCCACAATTATTTCTAAAAGAGATTGGCCGGTATCCGGGCCCCTCACCTCCTCCATGACTCATCTCAAAGGGATAGGACAAACCTGGAACCCCCTACAAAGCGCAAAAATTCCCTCTTGGGAGGATGAGGAAGGAAATAAAGGCGCTGTTCAGCCCTATGTGGTTGAAGGCCTTCCGGTCAATTTATGGGGCTGAGACATTTGATCTCAAATGAAACTCATCATAATGTGTAGCCCTAATGAATTGACCGCTCAACAAATGCTTAATCAAGGTTTTCGCCCTGGGCAAGGACTAGGTAAACACTCTCAGGGCACTAAAGAACCAATCCAGGTTAACATAAAAAACAATCGCTCCGGCATTGCCTATGAAAATTTATCCTAATGGCTGTTGACATGCCTGTACTCCATGCAGACAAAATATCCTGGAAAAGGACAGCGCCTGTGTGGGTTGATCAATGGCCTTTAACTCTCGAAAAATTGGCCGCGGCTACAGCGTTAGTACAGGAACAGCTCGCTGCTGGCCACATTGAACCTCCCACTTCTCCTTGGAACACTCCCATTTTTGTAATCAAGAAAAAATCAGGAAAGTGGAGATTACTTCAGGACCTTAGGGAAATCAATAAAGCTATGATACCCATGGGAGCCCTTCAACCGGGCCTCCCTACTCCTGCGGGATATTGTAAAATTGTCATTGACCTGAAAGATTGTGTTTTTACAATTCCCTTGCACCCTCAGGACCGCAAGCATTTTGCATTTAGTTTGCCTGTGACTAATTTTTTTTTTTTTTTTGCCAGTCCTGGGCCTTGAACTCAGGGCCTGAGCGCTGTCCCTGGCTTCCTTTTTGCTCAAGGCTAGCACTCTGCCACTTGAGCCACAGCGCCCCTTCTGGCCATTTTCTATATATGTGGTGCTGGGGAATCGAACCCAGGGCTTCATGTATAGGAGGCAAGCACTCTTGCCACTAGGCCATATTCCCAGCCCTGCCTGTGACTAATTTTAAGGGCCCTATGCCAAGGTTTCAGTGGAAGGTGCTGCCCCAGGGAATGGCAAATAGTCACATCCTGTGCCAAAAATTCGTGGCTCCAATTACAGATCCATTTAGACAAAAATGGCCCTTCATATATTTAATTCATTACATGGATGACATAGTCTTAGCAGGCCCTAATTTTGATCAGCTTCTTTACTACTCTCAAAAACTTTCTAAGGCCCTCACTGACGCTGGCCTTCAAATCGCGCCAGACAAAATTCAGTTAAAGCCTCCCTACATGTTCTTGGGCTAAGAATAATGAGATTCTTTCACAAAAAATTCAACTTAAAACTGGTCACTTAAAAACCCTAAATGATTTCCAAAAACTTTTAGGAGACATTAATTGGCTTCGGCCATACCTTAAATTAACCACTGGCGAACTTAAGCCTTTATTTGACATCCTTAAGGGAGATCCAAATCCAACCTCCAGTGGGTCACTAACTGCCCCAGCCCAAGAGACCTTAAAGATAGCGGACACTGCCATCACAAATCAACAAGTAACTTTCATTTCTTACAGTAAGCCCCTCCAATTTATTATTTGTGCCACTAGCTTTACACCTACTGGAGTCTTCTGGCAAGAGGGACCCCTCTTTTGGGTACATTTACCTGTCTCCTCGCTTAAAGTTCTCACTCCTTATACCACCTGGGTGGCGGAACTAATTAAAATTGGAAGAGAACATAGCAGAAAAATGTTTGGCAAAGACCCTGATAAAATAAGATGGCCATATTCTCCCACTCAAATTCAATGGTTAATGCAAAATGATGACGCTTGGACGGTGTCTTGTATTTCCTTTCAAGGAATTTTTGATAATCATTACCCTGCCGACAAACTCCTCCAATTTTCTAAAATACCAATCCCTTGTTTTCCCCACTCAAACTTCTCGTCCACCTCTTTCCCACGCTTCCCTGGTGTTCACTGATGGTTCCTCAAATGGAATGGCAGCCTTCACTATTGACAACCAAACCACTTCCTTACAATCTCCCTATCGCTCTGCACAAATGGTTGAGCTTTTTGCTGTCTTACAAGTGTTTACTCAGTTACCTAATACTCCCTTTAATTTGTATACAGATAGTGCTTATATTGCCCACTCCATCCCTTTACTTGAAACTGTACCCTATATTAAACCAACTACAAATGCCACTCCCTTGTTTTCCTTAATCCAACAACGTATTTTGATTAGACATTGCCCCTTTTATATAGGACATATTCGTGCTCACTCTGGTCTCCCTGGGCCTTTGGCAGCAGGCAATGAAGAGTTAACTGATCAAGCAACTCAACTTACCCTTTTGGCCGAATGTGATCCTGTAGCTCGAGCAAAAGAAGCTCACTCTCTACATCACCTTCATGCTCAGACCTTGCGCCTCTTCTATAATATTACTAGGGAGCAGGCATGACAAATTGTCAAACAATGCCACAATTGTGTCACCTTTTTGCCGACTCCTCCCTTAGGTGTCAACCCCAGAGGATTGGCCCCTAATGAAATTTGGCAGATGGACGTTACCCACTTCCCTTCCTTTGGTAATCTTAAATATCTTCATGTCACCATTGACACTTTTAGTGGCTTTATTTTTGCCAGCCCCCACACTGGAGAGGCCTCTGAAAATGTTATTGCCCGTGTACTTAATTGTCTAACAGTCATGGGAAAGCCCAAAATTATTAAGACTGATAATGGCCCTGGGTATACAGGGAAAAACTTTCAACAATTTTGCCACCAAATGCAAATTAAACATATTACTGGCATCCCCTACAACCCTCAAGGCCAAGGAATTGTTGAATGAGCTCACCAGACCCTTTAAAAATGCCCTCCCAAAATTAAAAACGAGGGATCTTTACCCCACAAAAGGGTCCCCCAAAAATATTCTCCATCATGCCTTGTTTGTCATTAATTTTTTTTGGCCAGTCCTGGGCCTTGGACTCAGGGCCTGAGCACTGTCCCTGGCTTCTTCCCGCTCAAGGCTAGCACTCTGCCACTTGAGCCACAGCGCCGCTTCTGGCCGTTTTCTGTATATGTGGTGCTGGGGAATCGAACCTAGGGCCTCGTGTATCCGAGGCAGGCACTCTTGCCACTAGGCTATCTCCCCAGCCTTGTCATTAATTTTTTAACTCTGGACATTAATGGAAAATCTGCAGCCGATCGTCTTTGGCATCCACAAACAATCCATAATTATGCTACTGTTATATGGACGGGGGGCTGGGAATATGGCCTAGTGGCAAGAGTGCTTGCCTCCTACACATGAAGCCCTGGGTTTGATTCCCCAGCACCACATATATAGAAAACGGCCAGAAGGGGCGCTGTGGCTCAAGTGGCAGAGTGCTGGCCTTGAGCAAAAAGAAGCCAGGGACAGTGCTTAGGCCCTGAGTTCAAGGCCCAGGACTGGCCAAAAAAAAAAAAAAAAAAAAAGTAACAAGGTATATGGACAGATCCACTGACCTTCCAGTGGAAAGGCCCGGACCCCGTATTAATCTGGGGTCGAGGGTCCGCTTTTATATTTGACAACAAAGAAGTCGCAGCTCGCTGGCTTCCAGAACGCCTTACTAAACCAGTTAATAACAATACTAATCTCTCACCTTCCCGGGACAGACAAGGCCCTGAGAATTCCTCCCCGTTCTTTACAGATGCAGCTACTACTTAAGAACCTGGTGCTCCTCCACCTGCTGATACTGATTCAAGATGTCACCATTGAAGCTAACGCTGGTCATTGGAAATTCCAAGTTCATGCAACAGGGTTTGATCCCCCCGCTTTTGCTAAATAAGACCTGCCATGACCGCTCAAATGATGACAAAGTGGAACTGTATTTTGATGCTGCAAACCTACTGTCCCGTACACTTGGGGATCATGTGGCAGCTGGGAACAAACCTACGCCACAGACCATAAATATATTTGCTGGAAACATTTGGCTAAACAAATAGGCAGTTGTGATGACGTTGAAGAGGGATATTGTCCCTACTGGACATGTCCTCATGAACATTCCAGCTCTCTTAAATCTCCATTGGAAATGTTACACCCTGTGGGTAAAACCTGCTCCTCAGGCAATTGTAACCCGGTAAAATATACAATTGTAAACCCACCTCTCCCTAGTTGGATATCAGGACTAAAAGCAAGCATACGGGTGGATGGCAAGGGGCGAGACCCCTACGGGCTCATACAAATTAAAAAGGTCTGGGTACCAAAACTCACTGCTTCTCCTGCAGAGATTATGATTCAAAAAGTGGGTAATTCCCCTCACGATTCATCTTCCATAGTCTCACAATTAAACCCAGTACGCTCATGGACCTTTTCTTTATTGTTGGAGATGCTTAAGACATCCTTCTTGTTACTTCATGCTACACGCCCAGAGTATTCACAAGGCTGCCGGCTGTGTATGCGTCCATCCTATGAAATGCCTTTCGATGCGGCTGAATACTTACCCCCTATTAACGAAAGATTGCTAGCAATAATCACTCCTTGTGAAGCTCCCCATAGTTACTCATCCTCCCCCCATGTCCTTTTAAAAACCTTGCCAGAAAATTCCACTTGTATCAATAAGGTGATTCCTAACCATGGCAGATACCCTCTAGACTGCCAGAGGCTTTTTGATACTTCTAAAATACAAAATAATATGGTCTACTGTCCTCCCACCAATGCCTCTTTCCTTTGTCAAAGCAGCCTATATCCCTTTTTTAGAGGAAACTGGACTGAAGCTTGCATAATTGTTTTTATGTTTCCCCATATTAATATTCTCCCTAGATCAGAACCAGTCCCCAGGGGCTGGGAATATGGCCTAGTGGCAAGAGTGCTCGCCTCCTACACATGAAGCTCTCGGTTCGATTCCCCAGCACCACATATATGGAAAACGGCCAGAAGTGGCGCTGTGGCTCAGGTGGCAGAGTGCTAGCCTTGAGCGGGAAGAAGCCAGGGACGGTGCTCAGGCACTGAGTCCAAGGCCCAGGACTGGCCAAAAAAAAAAAAAAAAGAAACAGAACCAGTCCCCATTCCCTCGACTGAGCCTATCCGTGCTAAGCAAGTGCCTATCTTAATCCCGTTTCTTGTTGGCCTGGGAGTCCCTGTGGGTGTAGCTACTGGCATTGCTGGCATCACCACGTCTGTCTCCCTTCATAACTCCCTACGAAATCAGTTAATCAATGACATGCAGGATGTAACCCAAATTATGTTGACCGTTCAAGAACAACTAAACTCCCTTGCCCAAGTTGTGCTGCAAAATAGGCGAGGACTTGACCTCCTCACTGCCCGCCAAGGCGGCCTTTGTGTTTTCCTATGGGAAGAATGCTGTTTTTACGTCAATCAAAGCTGAGTGGTGCGGGATCAAGTTAGACGGCTACAAGAGAACCTTGAAAAAACAAGACAACAGAGTGACTCGCCCACAGAGTGGTGGGGACTCAAGGGCATGCTCCCCTGTGTACTTCCCCTCCTTGGATCCCTTAGCACTATTCTGCTAGTTGTATCTATAGGACCATGCGTGTCTAATAGAATTATGAACTTTATAAAACAGCAGATTGGCTCCCTAGCATCTAAACCCCTTCAAATTCCTTACCACAGGCTGGATGCAGCCACTCGGGAACAGGGTGAGCCCTGCCAAGCCACCGCCTCCTGCTACCTGTGTGGCCAGGACAGAGAGTCTTGCGCCTCCAAGGCGGCTGGAACCCGGACCGGCTAGACACATAAGCCATGAGCACCTATGGGAGGGTAGAACCTAGCGGCATCTACCGACGAGGGCTGCAAATAATCACCGTTCGGGCTCGTGGAAGCATACCCATCTGCATAAAGGTTGGATCCGTTCAAAATCCTCTCCCCTCAAAAAGGGTCATTAAAACACCTAAGGGGGATGGGTCCCTACTTCCTTCCATGGGTTCAAGCCCCCGTTCATGACGTAACTACACAAAAACTGCCTTCTAAGAGCACTGGCTGTATTCTGGGCCTTTCACCCCTACCAAGATAATAATTGGCTTGTTAATTAAATAAAAAGGGAATAGATGACGGGAGCCAAATGGCTGTCATATTGTCACATGAAAAAACTATAGGGTTCAACTGAGAAGAATGTTTGGTTCCTGTGACATCTCATCCATGCAGGTTGGTCAGTCTGGATATCCTGCTTGGCAGTACATCCTACCCTTCATTGAAAATCACCCACCCATAACCTTCTTGTAACGTACATCTTGTAGTTTAGTAACCTAGCAACCTAACAGCCCTGCTTACGTTAGCTACCCTTTTCTAATCACTATATAAGCTGCTGTGCAAAAAACAAAGTTTGAGACCTTGATCAGAATCCTGTCTTGGGCTCCTTCCTTGTGTCTGGTTTGTCTCTCATTCAGGTCCACTCCCCCTCGGGTTCCTGTTGACAAAACCCCGCTGGCCGGGGCACCCTTGCCTAGAACGCTGTAAGCCTCAGTGTAGACTACTGAAAGGAATGATTGAATCAAATAGTTGATTCTTCCTTCTTGTCCCCTTTTTCCAAGTTCCTTTGTGTTTTCTGGGGATATAAACAAAGACTAGCCATTTACCAGTGGCTCACACCTGTAATCCTAACTACTCAGGAGGCTGAGATCTGAGGACTGCAGTCCGAAGCCAGCTCAGACAGGAAGGGCTGGGAGATTCCAATGAACTACCAGAAAATGAGAAGTGGAGTTGTGTGGGGCTCAAAGTAGTAGAGTGCTTGCCTTGAGCAAAAGAGCTCTGGGACAGCACCCAGGCCCTGAGTTCAAGCCCCAAACCAAACATGGGTGTGGACCGTGGGTTAAGGTCTTGCATTCACTCTCTTTAGTCACAGAGGCCTAGAGGAGGTGAGGCCCTAAGGCTTGCAGCTGGGCTAGGAGGGGGGGGTGTGTGGTGGGGGACACGTATATAAGGAGGATGGGGGGGACATGCATAGGAAGGCCTCGCGGGGAGAACGGGGTGCGAGGCTTCGGAAGGTGTCCAGGGGCGGGTAGGATCTACTCTGCCGTCGGTGTGTTGCACTCGGAGTGCTTTATTGGGTTCTGATTCTGTGCTATGCCACTTGTGGAGCATCCGATTTATTTTAGCATTTGATCTGGTGCTGGGCTTGGAGGTCAAGAGTGTTGCACATCTAGGCAAGCTTTGACCACTGAGTCACACAGGGTCCTGCAGCACTGTTGGAGAAGTAGGAGAGAGAGCAGGAAGCAAGACAGGCCAGGTCAGTTTACTGAAAAAACGCCCTTTCCTCCTCCACGGTCTGAAGTGCCGCCTTTCCTTGAGGAACTTCTCTGGGACCTGAGGTGAGTCACCCTCCCGGGCTCCTCCCAGCTCCTCTCAGATCCAACACTGTGTGTTGAGCAGCAAACAGCACAGGGCGCCCTAACCGCCAGGAAATCCCATCGGCTGTAGCTTTGTTTTCCTTGCCAGTACATTAATTTATAGGTATTAGATTTTTGAGGTTCTTTAATTGTTTACTGAATTCTTTTTGTACTTTTGGAGTCAAGATCTGACTGTGTAGCCCAGACCAGCCCGAAACTTCTGATCCTCCTGAATGCTGGGGTTACAGGTGTGTGCTCCTAGGCCCGGCTCCTATGTATTGATTTAATCATTAGCTTTCCTCTCTCCCGCTCTCCTTCCTTCCCTCCTCCGAGCTCGGAACTTCCGAGGATGCGAGTGTGCCGGAGCCAGGTGCGTGTTGTGACGGCAAGGCTGAGGACTGGGTGCAGACACACGCGCAAACCCAGAAGGTGGCACGGGGATGGGGCGTGAGCATGAAGTCCCGCAGGTGGGTGAGTGGGCGCGCGGGCGGGTTGTGCAGCGCCGGAAACCAGGTGGGAGGTGAGGGCCCCGGGGTGTCTCCGGGTGGCTCCTGGCGGCCCACAGGTGTGGGGTTCATGAGGGGTGGCCAAGGGGGAGGGGCATGGCAGGCCCTGCGAGCGTGTGGCCGTGGATTTGGGGTGTCGGGGTGCGTGCTGGGGGGGGGCTTCGGTGAATGAGCGCAGCTGCGCGTGACCCGGCACGGTAGGCGCCCGGCCAGGTGCGCGCGTCTGCGGGGTGACCGCGGGATGCCGGGGGGCGGGGAAGGGGGCGTGCTGCGGCGGCGCGCGCGCGCACGGCGGGGCGGGCGGGGGGCGCGTGGCCGGGTGGGCGCGCGTGGGGGGCGCGCGGCGCGGACCCGGGGCGAGGACATTGCGGCGGCGGCGGCGGCAGCGGGCGGACACGGCCCGGCCGCCCCCCGTAGCAGGCGCGCCGCGGCGCGGAGCCGGGGCCCATGGTGCGCCCGTGTCCGTCGGTCGGGCCGCGCGGGCGGCTCCGCGCGTGGCCCGGCGCTCGCGACCTCGCCCCTTCGCTGCGGGCCCGGCCCGCCCGCTGCCGCCGCCTCCTCCCCCGGGGCGGCGCGGGGCCGACGGGCGGCGGCGGCGCGGAGGCCGGGCCGGGCGGCGGCCCGGGCGGCGCGGGGGGCGCGGCGGCCAAGGCGGGCGGCGCCGCCGACATGACGGACAACATCCCGCTGCAGCCGGTGCGCCAGAAGAAGCGGATGGACGGCAGGCCCCGCGCGGGGTGAGTGGGCCCGGCCGGCCCGGCCGAGGCCCGGAGGGGCGGCGGGAGGGAGGCGCCGCCGCCCCGGGCTGGGGTCCCCGTCCTCCGGATCGCGGCCCGGGCCCCGAGCTCGACCGCCCGGAAGGAAGCCGGGCGCCCCGGCTGTTTACCGGCGCGGGGATGGAGGACCGGCCGAGACCCAGCGCGCTCCCGGGCCCCGGGGCTCCGCGCGGGGCGGCAAGGGTGGGGGGGGTGGGGAGGGAAGGGCCGGGCCCCCCTCGGCGCTCCGGGCCCCAGCCGCGGGGGCGCCCTGTGCACACCGCCGCCCCCCCCCCCGCCTTGGTGGGCGCGGACTGGCGGCGGCGGGCGGGGTGGCGGCCCGCTGTGGGGACCCAGCACCCCCCACCCCTCTCCCCGCGGGCCCGGCGCGCCGGTACGGCGGGCTCTCCCCTGGGGAGGGGCGGCTTGCCGTCCCGGGGAAGTGTTTGGGGGGCCGTGGCGTCGCCGGGGACCGGTTTACCCGGGGGTGGGGGTGGAGGCTGGGAAGGCCAACGCGCCGATCCCAGGCCCCGCCCATACCTGTCAATCAGCGGCCCCGGGGTGGGGGGGTGGGGAGGGGCGGGCGGGAGTCCGGGCGCAGGTGGGCGCGCGCCCCGGGGGCTGAGCGGCCGCGGGGCGGGGCCTGGGCTCGGCCCGCCCTCCCGGCGCGGCCGCGGCTCCGGCGACGACGACGTCAGCGGCTCGGGAAGCGGACGCAGGGGCGGGGCGGGGCGGGGCGGGGCGGGGCGTGGGGGGGGGCCCCGGCGCGGCTTCCCTCCGTGCCTGTGGGATGGGCGGGCGCGGAGCTGCCATCTTGCGGGCTCTTTGTCTCGGCGGCCCCGGCTCCGGTGCGGCCGGGACGGGAGCTTGCGCGGGCTCCGCGCCGCCGGGGGTGGGGACGCGGGGGAGCCCCCGCCCCTCACCCCGGGTCGCCACCCTCCCCTCCCCGCCGCTGGGGAGGACCCCCGGGGTGACAGCGGAACCCTCCCCGGTGCATCCTCCCCCTCCCCGCGGTGCACAGCGAATCGAGAGCGCTCCCTGAGATCGCGCCATGAGCAACACCAAGCCGCCCACGAAATGCGTGGGCCCGGGGGGCGGGGACGCGGCGGGCCTGGCTGGGGTGCGTGGCCTGGCCCTGGCTCGGTGCGCGGGAGCAGCGGGCTGACCGGCCCTGTCTCAGATCTCAGAAGGTGTACGTGCCTGCGTGCGTGCGCGTGCGTGCGTGCGCGCGCGTGCCTGCGCGCGCAGGGGTTCATCCAGCTGCCGGTCGGAAATACCTGGAAAGAGCAGCCACTACCCGTGTCCTGGGCGTGTGCGGAGGGCACAGTTCCCATCGTGGAGAGGGTCTGGGCACCACGGGTGCCCATAGCCTCTGGTTTTATATAAAGGACTTGAGCTTCCGATCTCCGTGTCTGCAGGTTATCTGGAGCCAAACACCTTCGATCTGAGGGGGGGGGCAGAATGGTTTGATAAAATTCCCTGGGGATCCCCCCCCCCCATTACAAGGGTTTGAACTCAGGCCTTGGGCTCTAGATGCTCTACCACTTGAGCCACCCCACCAGTCCCTGTTGATGCTGTGAGTTTTTGGGTGCCGTCTCACTGTTTGCCAGGGCTGGCCTGGACCGCGTCTGTCTTACTTATGTGTCCTGTGTAGCCGGTGCTTGCCTTCCCTGTGTCCAGCTTTAAAAAAAAAAAAATCTGTCAAAAAGGGGTGGTATGAGCTTTTCTGCCCAGGTTAGTCTCTAATCCCGATCTTTTAGATCTCAGCCTCCTTAATAGCTAAGTTTATAGGGCTTGAACTCAAGGCCTGGGCGCTGTCCCTGAGCCCTTTTTTGCTCAAGGCTAGCAGCACTCTGCCACTTTGAGCCACAGCTCGACTGCTGGTTAATTAGAGATAAGAGTCTCATGGACTTTACTGCCCAGGCTGGCTTTGAACCACAATCTTTAGAGCTCATCTTCCCGAGTAGCTAAGGTTATAGGTGTGAGCCACTAGTGCCTGGCTCCCTGAGTGATTTTAATCTATAGTTATAGGTGAGAATCCTTAACTTGGTGCATAACAGAAAAATTCAAGCAGCTACTTAAAAAGTAATAATTAACATTACAGAAACACGCACTGTCCATCCAGAGGCCCAGAGAAAGTGAGGCAAGTTATTTATTTTTTTGTGTGTGTGCCAGTGCCAGTCTTGGGCTTGAATTCAGAGCCAAGGTCTTGTCCCTTTGTTTTGTTTTCTTTTTTTGGTTTGGCTTTGTTTTTTGCCAGTCCTGGGGCTTAAACTCAGGGCTTCTTTTTGCTCAAGGCTAGCACTCTACCACTTGAGCCACAGTGCCACTTCTGGCTTTTTCTATATATGTGGTGCTGAGGAATTGAACCCAGAGCTTCATGAATAGGAGGCAAGCACTCTACCACTAGGCCATATCCCCAGCCTCCACCCGCCTCAGCTTTTTTTGCTCAAGACGGGTGCTCTACCACTTGAACTACAGCTTTAATTCCTACTTTTTGGTGGGTCATTGAAGAGCCTCACAGACTTTTCTGCTTGGGCTGGCTTTGAACCAGGATCCTCAGATCTCAGCCTTATGAGTAGCTAGGGTTACAAGTGTGAGCACCCTGCTTAATCTGTGAGGCCCTCCCTCCACTACTCCCCCCCCCCCCCGTCCCCCAGTCATGGGGCTTGAACTCAGGGCCTGGGTGCTGTTCCTGAGCTCTTTTTCTCAAGGCTGGCGCTCTGCCACTTGAGCCACAGCGCCACTTCTGGTTTTCTGGTGGTTCATTGGAGATGAGTCTCATGAACTTTCCTACCTGGTCTGGCTTTGAACAGAAACCCTCAGATCTTAGCTTCCTGAGTAGCTAGGATTACAGGTGTGGGTCACTGGTTGCCCAGCTAATCTGTGAGTGTTGGAGGTTCACGTTCCCATATTGGTATGGGAAGGTGCTAAATTCAGTCATGGTTGTTGAGATTATCGTAGAGCATGCATCCAGTCTAGTCATCTCATCTACTGCTCCCAGGAAGGAAGCTGTGGAATGGTTGAGGGCTTTGGTTAGACGCCAACACCAAGGTGGATGGTGTCTCAGGGCCTAATGCGAGCCAGGTCTGGCAGGTTTTCTGCTGGTGGCTTCATCTGGCTCCTGAGTTTTTATTTATTTTTCTTTTGTTTATTTATTTACTTTTTTCCAGTCCTGGGGCTTGACCTCAGGGCCTGAGCACTGTCCCTGGCTTCTTTTTGCTCCAGGCTAGCACTCTACCATTTGAGCCACAGCGCCACTATGGGCTTTTTCTATTTTATGTGGTGCTGAGGAATCGAACCCAGGGCTTCATGCATGCAAGGCAAACACTCTACCGCTAAACTATATTCCCAGCCCTCCTGAGTTCTTTTCTCTCTTGAGACAACTGGTCCTGTCCCACATCCCTGGAAGCCGTTGTATGATGTTATGTCCTCTACTCTGGTTGGATGGAGTTCTGGGTAAAAGGTCAGGGGTGCTGTTAGAGCCTGGGCTCTGCCACCTACTAGGCTGGGTGACCTAGAATTGCTTACTATGTGTAACTGTAGCACAAGAGGTACTCAATGCAAGATGGGGCTGACCTTTTATGGCTATATGGGAAAAGGAGCCTTCGATCATTGAGATTCTTTATAAGACAGGCCATTTGGGGTGTGAATTCCTGTTAGCCCTCCCTCCCTCCCTCCCTCCCTCCCTCCCTCCCTCCCTCCCTCCCTTTCTTTTTGTCTGAGACCTGATGTATCTGATGCTTTCACTAATTGTCTGGCTCTCTATCAGCTAAGTCACACCTCCAGTCCCAAAGGCTTGTTATTTTCTTTCTTTTAAATTTGTTTGATTTTTGGCAGTACGGGGGATTGAACTCAGGGCCTTGTACTTGCTAGGCAGGTACTCTACCACCAGCTCTTATTTTCTTTTTCTTTTTTTGCCAGTCCTGGGCCTTGAACTGAGGGCCTGAGCACTGTCCCTGGCTTCCTTTTTCTCAAGGCTAGCTCTCTATCACTTGAGCTACAGCACCACTTCTGGGTTTTTATGTTTATGTGGTGCTGAGGAATCAAACCCAGGGCTTCATGTATATGAGACGAGCACTTTACCACTAGGCCATATTCCCAGCCCCTCTTATTTTCATTTTAGGAATATCTTTTTAATTTTTTTGTTTGCTTGGTGTCAGTCCTGGGGCTTGAACTCGGGCCCGGGTGCTGTCCCTGAGCTCTTTTGCTCCAGGCTAGTGCTCTTCTGCTTTGAGCCACAGCACCACTTCCAGTTCTCAGATGGAGATAAGAGTCTCCTGAACTTTCCTGCCCAGGCTAGCTTTGATCCTCACATCTCAGCCTCCTGAGTATCTAGAAAATCAGGCATGAGCCATTGGCACCGGGAGGCATTGCTTTCTTTTGGTGATACTGGGATTTGAACTCAGGATTTCATACCTGCTAGGCAGGTTCAGGACCTCCAGGTTTTGTTTGGTGCTTTACCGCTGGGGCCACACCTCCTTGGCCATTTGCATTTTTTGTCTTGAAGCTGTCACTGCGTCACCACGAGCCCCCGCTTCTCCTGGATGAAGTGCCGGGTTGGTTTTTATTTGTGTGTGTGTGTGGTTGGTTTTGGTTTTTGTTGTTGCTCTGCCAGCCTCCAGTCACCTTTTCTTCAGTGGATCAATACAGAGCCTTGTTGTTCATAGAGGGGGGCCACTGCTGGTCTGTGGTTTCCTCAGTGGCTTCTCCCAGCCATCTTGCATTTCGGGGCACCGCAGGGCTTAGGGGATGCCAAGGAGAACCACGGAAATACATAGATTCCACCCCCGCCCCATTTCCCAACCAGCTCCTGTGTGTAGCATGAGAGCCCAGGAGAAGAAAAGAAGCCCCTCCGCGGGGGTGGGGGGGAGGGGGAGGGCGGGCCTGGAGCACAGCTCTGCGCATCAATGCGTGAAAGTGCTCTGAGAATCGCTGTGGGGGTAACAGAGTTTGAGGCAGAGATGTGTTCACAGATAGGGAGCGTACCTTGTCGTCACGCAGGTGACCTGTAGACGCGTGCGTTTGTGTGGTGTACAGTGTGTAGGGTTTTTTTGGGGTTTTTTGGTACCAGTCCTGGGGTTTGAACTCGGGGCCTGAGCGCTGTCGCTGAGGTTTGTTTTGTTGTGGTTGTTGCTCAAGGCTAGAGCTCTACCCCTTGAGCCCCAGTTCCACTTCCGAGTGTTTTGGTGGTTCACTGGAGATAAGCGTCTCCTGGTCTTCTCCTGCCCAGGCTGGCTTTGAACCACGGTTGTCCGATCTCAGCCGCCGGCGGCTGGCTTAGGGGCGTGTGTTGGATCTTTCCTTTCTGTGTGCGGCAGGCCGGGGTTCCGGGAGGCGGCCATGCTGGCGCAGTCCGTGCCGCCGCGCCCTCCCTCCCCCCCCCCCCCCCCCCCCGCCCAGCCCGGGGTGGGTAGAGGGCTCTTTGCCCTCTTGGATAGCAGCAGGAAGGAGCCCTGGCTGCCCGCCATCAGGAAGCGCTCGCCAAGCCCTGTGCCACCCGCTGCCAGCCACGGAGCCCTGGCCGGTGCCACCCGACACCGCACAGGCCCCCCTCTCCGTGTGGAGACCAGGGGATGTGTTTGTCCCGACCCAGGTAGGCGTTCTGGTAGAACGTGACACCCCCCCCCCCCACCATGGGAACTATGGGGCACCCTATGTGCCAGTCCCAAAGGGGAGAGCAGCGCTGACCCGAACCCAGGCCTGGACGGGGCGAGCTGTGGTCTCTGAGGAGGGGGAGGGCCGCGCTCGGGAGAGGCAGTGGGCTTTGTTGCTGTTTCTGTTCTGTTCACCTCGAACGCGAGATCCTCCCTGCTCCCGGGCTCGCGTGGGTCACGACTCGGCACTGCTTTTTTCCCCCTCCTCTCGGTGTTGGGGGGTGCTAAGGATCAAACCCTGGGACTTGCACCTGCCAGGCACGCGCGCGCCCTCCACGGGGCCGCCTCTGCCTCGTCCACCCGGATTAAAACTTGCAAAGAAAAAGCTGACTCGTAAGGCTTTCATCTGGGACTTTCAGCTCCTGTCCGAATGGTGCCATGCCTGTTTGTTTAACGGCTGTGAGTCTGGAAGCTTGGAGATGGCTGGGCTGGGGGCTGAGCTGGGGGACCCGGCTGGGGGACCCGGCTGGGGGACGTGGCCCCAGCTCTCCGCCGATTCAAAGAATAGTGGTTTTTATGGTTCCGCGCCTCGCGCCGGGCCATGCCTGTTTTCTGCCTGTAGCCCAGGCAGGAAGTTTCTGTTTAGAATACGTTTGAGCAAATACAAGGACTCAAGGGCACGAGGTCAGCGGTCCTGCACCCGGCTCCCGGTGCTGCCGCCACGTTGGCATTTAGGAGACCGTGGCCCGGTCCGGGCGTGCCGTGTTCTTGCTACGAGGTAATACCTGATTGTCTTCATAGACTAAAAAAAAGAAAAGAAATAGGTTTTTCCATGAAAAGGAGGATTTCCCCCCCTCCTGGCACCGGGGTTTGAACTTGGGGACCTCAAGCTCTTCCTTGGCTTGCTTGATCAACGCTGGTGCTTTATTTCCTGCCTCAGCCTCCAGCCCTGGCTTGGATGGCTATTTTGGAGATAAGAGCCTCACGGACTCTTCTGCCCTTGGAGGGCTGCGTTGCAGTTCAAGCATGGCGCTGCATCGGGTTCACTTCTCACCCTCACCCCCGCAGGAGCAACCAGGAACGGGTACTTGGTGTCTGCGTGGCGGGCACTGACTCCGGCGCTCCCTCTTTAAACACCAGGCTTCCGACAGTCGCAGTCCTGGCTGTGCTCGCGGGCCTGTGACTCGGCAGTGGCGGTGTTGATCACCGGTACATGCTGGATGGGTACCTGCGGCCGCTCGGACATGGCCCTCCCGTGTACTTAATTACTTTATGTATTTGCCTGATCTCGGGATTAAATCCAGAACCTCATGCTTGCCAAGGCAAGCGCTGTACTACCCCAGTCCTGCTTTTCAGACCTTTTAATTATTTTTACTTTTGTTGGTGGTGGGGCTTGAACTCAGGGCCTGGGTGCTGACACTGAGTTTTTTCACTCATGGCTAGTGTTCTACCACGCGAGCCACAGCACCACTTTGGTTTTCTGGGGGTTCCTTGGAGATCAGAGTCTCACAGACTTTCTTACCCGGACTGGCTTTGAACCACAGTCCTCAAATGTCAGCCTCCTGAGTAGCAGGGATGACAGCTGTGAGCCACCAGTATCCAGCTTCCTTTTGGTTTTTTGGAGAAGAGGTTTCAGTTCCTTTGTGGGGGCTGGTGCCCAATTCTGGATCTCCTGCCTTCCCCACCGAGAAGCCGCGACTGCACGTATGACCCGCATGCCTCGCCCCACACTGGTTTGAACTCAGGGCCTCCCGGTGGCCAGGCGGGCGCTCTACCACTTGAGCCATACCCCCAGCCTTTTTCTTGCAGTGATTGGTTTGTTTTGTTCTTGTGTGGCAATACCGCGGCTTGAACTCAGGACCTGTGCCTCCCGAGTCACCCACACCTCCACCTCCAGCGTTTTTGTTGGTGGTGAGCCGGAGCTACGAGTCTCAGGCCTTACTGCCACCGATGGTGCACACGGCCGTGGACGTCTCGGGGGACCGACAGCTGCTGGGCAGGGCACCTGCATCTCAGCGCCTCCCACAGCCCCAGGAAAGTTGACGTAGATGCAGAGCACGCACACCCAAAAATAGCTGCTGCTGGCCCGCCATGCCTGCACCCCGTAAACACTCGGCACGTGCTGCCCGTGAATGTTTACGTCGCGGCTCCGCCCCTGGCAGCTCTCGCCGCGGGGCTGCTGCGGGAACACAAGAGGCAGCTAGCGCTGGGACCGGGCCTTGAACTGATGCTCCACCACCTAAGCCACAGCGCCACTTCCAGCTTTCATTGGCTAAGAGGCTCATGGACTTTCCTGCCCGGGCTGGCTTCATGCTGTGCTCCTCAGATCTCAGCCTCTTGAGTAGCTGGGATTACAGGTGTGCGCCACCAGTGCTTGTCGACGGGATATTTCCTCCCTCCCTCCCCTCCCCTTTTTCCCTCCCTTCTTCCCCTCCTCTCTTCCTCCCTTTCTCTTTCCTTCCTTCCCTCCCTTCTTTCCTTTCTTCCTTCTTTCCTTCCTTCCTCCCTTCTTCCCTTCTTCCCTTCCTCCTTCTTCCTCCCCTTTCCTTCCTTTTCTTCTTTTCTATGCCTGTCCCAAGGCTTGAACTCAGGGTCTGGGTGCTGTCCACATGGCGCGGACACACACACACACACACACACACACTCGGGATTTGCCTGCTCGTAAGTCCAGCGCGTCTCGTTGTGTGTGGACTCCTTGCCCTGGTGATGCAGCCCCGTGCCAGCTGCCCCTGCCGCCGCCCCTCCCCGCCGCCGCTTTCCGGCGTGACCCGTCTCCCGTGTGCAGGGGAGGCGTCCGGGCTGCGGACCTCCCGGCCGGGGATCTTGGCCCCTGCCTCTCCGAGTGTCTGCAGCTCCTCGCCTGCCCGGCTGCCCGGCGGCTCCCGTCACCGCTCTCCCTCCGCACCTGCCCTTCCCACTTTCTCTCTTGGCCCTGGCCTGCCTTCCTTTCATTCATTTATTTTATATGTTTATGTCTTTGAAACAGATCCTCACTGTGGTGCTCAGGCTGGCCTCAAACTCCCCTTTCTTCTGCCTCAGCCTCCCAAGTGCGGGCGTTACCACGCGCGTGGCCACGCCCAGCGTGGGCCCTCGGCCGTGGCTTCTCCCTCAGAGGAGGGGCTTTGCTGCCCGCCGAGGACCTGCTCTTCCGTGGGCTCACTGCCTGCCTGCTGAATGAACTCACGGTTATCACGAACTGCTCAGTAAACATTGCTCACCCCGAAGCCAAATGGCTTCTGCCTCGGCAGTGTGCACTTGTGTTCAGTGCAGGCAGAGTGTGCACCAGTGACGTAGGAATGGGAACTGACTTAATGAGCTGGTCTCTGGGCTACTTGCACTGCGTCCAGACAGCCTGGAGAGCCGGACACTCACTGCGGCTTGCAAAAAGTGTGGGGAAGGAGCAGCAAGAATCCTGTGGGGGGATTCGATCCTCCTAGCACCGGGAGCTGTACTTTGTGTCTCTGAAGCGACACATTTGTAGCATTGGCGGGTGCTTACTGTTGTGAAATGGCTTGAGCAAAGATTTCTTCTCTGGGCAAATGCTGAGACAATGTAAACCATGCAGAGGTTACTAAAGGATCTCCCTGCAAAGTCTCAGCAAACCGCCATGCTTCTGCCTCGCCACGGAGCTGTCCTGCGTTCCGGCTGTCCGCGTGGGTCAGGACTCTTGGTTTTTGTGCAGCTTGCGCCCGCAAGGCACGCTGCTCCTTAGCTTTTTCTCTCTAGGTTGGCACTGTAGCACTCGAGCCCCAGCTCCGCTGCCGGCTTTTTGCTGGTTAATTGGAGGTAAGAGTCTCACGGACTCTTCTGTCCGGGCTGGCTTTGCATGGCTCCCGAGACCTCCGCTGGAACTCTAGGTCTGAGCCACGGGGGGCGCCCTGCCTTTCCACCCATCTGGGAAATGCTGCCATTCTGTCCATCTGTCCATACAGATCTGTTTTCTTCTTTCAAGGCCGTGAGGGTCTGTTTGTCTGAACAGACAAACTCCGGTGCTGGCGGTAGAGGAGTGTGGAGGTCAGGAGGACTGAGGTTTGAGGCCAGTCTGGGCAGTTAGCAGGGGACTCCACTTGAAAACCAAACTAAATGCGAAAGGACCGGGGGGGGGGGGCATGGCTCGGGCAGAACAGTGCTCCTCAGCAACTGCCCTCAGTTCCGGGTTGTGGAGGGAGGAGAGGGTTGCTGTAGCCAGGGTGATTTGCCTGTGAGATGCACCTCCTTCCTCCTCTTTCTCTCTTTCCTTCTTTCTTTGTCTTCCGGTGATCCTGGACGGATGGATACGGGAGGCGGGCTGGGGAGGAGGGACTCCAGGCGTCTCCTTGCGTCTGGCCTTGGAGCGGCTTGGACCGAGGCCGGCTCTCAGGGACGGGCCGCGTGCAGCCTGCCTGTGTCTGAGCAGGCTCCACCCCAGCCTGGCTTTACCGGAACGAGGATGCTATTTTTAATAGACAGCATTGTGTTTCATCATGGAAATTTTGGCGTCTCAGCGGGCAGCCTGCGGGCTGGCCCAGCCTCAGCCCTGATGGCTGTGGACTGTGTTGGCCCTGCGCTGAGCCCGCATGCCACCAGGACCCGGGGAGGAAGGCCGGGAGGAGGGTCCGGCTGGCTGGGGTCGCTATGTAAGTCAGGCTGCCGGGAGGGTGGTTTCACTCCAGAGATGGCGTCTCTGTGGGCCTAGGCGGGGACTTGCTCCCTCCCAGCCCGAGGGCACCTGGGCAGAGCTTGGGGAAGGAGTCTGAGGTGTGTGTGTGGGGGGGTGCTAATGAGCTGGGCTGGGCATTGCATTTGGGGCCAGATGCTGTCTGTCTGGCTTGCACCTGGGATGTGTGGCTGGGGAGGAGGGCTGGGGGGAGAGGGGACAGCCCTTCCCCTTCATGTGCATGCAGTCTGGGCGTACGCCGCAGCCCGGCTCCCGCATGGTGGGGGGAAGACTGGAGGGTGACCCAGAGTTCAGGGTCAGACTCAGCTGTTTCTCAGAGGTTGGGAACCTCACTCCTTTGTTCTGTTTCTCTCAAGTGCAAAATGTAGAACAGGAATTGTGATGCTTATTGCATATATGCACTTTTTAGTTGAATTCATCTTATTTTAAAATGAAATTCATATCTATTATTATTGTTATTATTTTGTGCCAATAATGGGGCTTGAACTTGGCCTGGGTGCTGTCTAGGATTACATGCGTGAGCCACCTGCACCGTGGTGAACATTATTTCTTTTTATTTTATTATTGCTGATCATGGGGCTTGAGCGCTGGGTCTGGGCGCTGTCCCAGAGCATTTCAGCTCAGCGCTAGCGCTCTACCACTGGAGTCACAGCGCCACCTCCAGTTAACTGGAGATAAGCGTGTCATGGTCTTTCCTGCCCTGGCTGGCTTTGAACTGTGATCCTCAGATTTCAGCCTCCTGAGTAGCTAGGATGACAGGTGAGCAACCAGCACCCGGGGGTGAAATTTATTTTTTGAAATAGTAATTCAGGCTTAAAACACCTTTTTGGTGGACAGCTGCTTACTGAGTGCCTCTGTGGAAGTCTCAAATATAGGTTCTGACCCAGACAGACTTCTCTAAAGTGTTCCCAGGAAAGTGGACAGATGTGGAGGGTGTGGCCTCCAGTGGGCGTGGCCGCTGTGTGGGTGTGGCCTCTGGTGGGCGTGGCCTGACATTACCGCCTGGGCTGGTATATGGGCGTGGCCTTGGTGGGCGTGGCATCTAGTGGGCGTGGCCCTGCTCTGTGCCTTCCTGACCGCAGCAGGTGTTGGTCTGTGGGTGTGGCCTTTGCGTGGGCGTGGCCTCGCTGAGCTCTTGGTGGGCGTGGCCTTGGTGGGTGTGCCTCACTCCGCCGGAGACCTGGATTGCGGGGGGGGGGGGGGGGGGGGGGGGGGGAGACTTTGGCCTTGGGGCGTGGCCTTGAAGGGTGCGGGGGATCTGTTCCACAGGTGTTGTGAATGGCTGAGCTGCTGTGGCGTGGGAGAACCCAGGCCCCGCACGGTCTGGTTGGGACACCCGGAGAAGAGGGACCAGAGGTATCCTCGCAATGTCATCAACAACCAGAAGTACAACTTCTTCACCTTCCTCCCTGGGGTAGGTGCCAGGGCCCCTGCGCTTTCCGTTCCCGCTGGTGGTCGGCACCGAGGGCCCCGTGCAGGTTGGTGGATCACCTTAGCCGTGGAGCCCTTGGAGAGGGCGGGTTCCCCTCAGCCCTCCGGGCCGGGGTGCGCCCGCTTGCTGGGATCTGGGGCACTGGGCGCAAGTTGCAGCTAATGTCATAAGCAACATGTTCACAAAGCACAGCAGCACTACTGAAGTTTCACCCTTTGTCATGAAATACATACTCAGCACGGGCAAACCGTAAACAAGAGTACAGAGAAAAAACTTCAAGTGCACCATCTAGAGAGCGAATTTCTGTCGTCATTGTGATCATTATCACCGGTCCAGGTGCTTGAACGCAGGGCCTGGGTGCTGTCCCTTTGTTTCTTGGCTCAGGGCTGGCACTGTACCACTTGAGCCATAGCTTCACTTCTGTCGTTTCTGGTGGTTAATCCGAGATAAGAATCCCAGGGACTTTCCTGCCCTACCTGGCTTTGAACCATGATTCTCAGATCTCTGCCTCCTGAGTGGCAAGGATTACGGGCGTGCTGGGCATGTGCCCAGCAACATATATAGTTTAAGAGAGAGAGAGAGAGAGAGAGAGACATGCCAGGTATCGTTGACTTTGCCCTCCTCCTCTGGTAACTGCAACCCCGAGTGTGGCATTTGGAGTCACTGTGGTTAGCGGGACTTATGTTTGCAAGTGATTCTTGCACGCGTGTTGTCTGAGTAACTCACGGAGCTGGCTAAGCGTTGTGCGGAGAGCAGTGTGTATGTGGTGTTTGCACGTGCGGGTGTTTCACACCTCGCGAAGCTCCCCCGTCCGGGGCTGCACGTCAGCGTGTCCTCTGTTCCCTCCACCCTCCAGGTGCTGTTCAACCAGTTCAAGTACTTCTTCAACCTCTACTTCTTGCTTCTCGCCTGCTCGCAGTTTGTTCCTGAGATGCGACTGGGAGCGCTGTATACCTACTGGGTCCCTCTGGTGAGTAGCTGGGCCTGGCCTTTTCCCGCCTCGCCTTTGCAAGGAGACAGAAACTCTGTTCCGGGGCTGGGGATGTGGCCTGGTGGCAAGAGCGCTCGCCTCGTATACATGAAGCCCTGGGTTCGATTCCCTAGCACCACATATATAGAAAAAGCCAGAAGCGGCGCTGTGGCTCAAGTGGCAGAGCGCTAGCCTTGAGCAAAAGAAGCCAGGGACAGTGCTCAGGCCCTGAGTCCAAGGCCCAGGACTGGCAAAAAAAAAAAAAAAAAGAAAGAAAGAAACTCCGCTCAGTTTGTGCAAAGTGCAATGGAGATAATAAAATGAGGTTACAGGAGAGGAGATGGGGCTACCCTAGGAGAGAGAGGCTATCCCAGGGAGACAGGCTATCCCTTGAAGACCAGCCGCTTGGAGACAGTAGAAAGACACGAAGAGCTGTTTTTTGACAGATGGCATGGAATGTTCCACACAGAGGTGTGAGGTGGGGGGGGGGGGGTCCTGGGCCTGGAAGTTCAAGGGTGAAGTTGTGGGAACTGGTTTGTCTTGAGCCAGAGAGGGATGCCAAGGGGCGTTCCGGACAGCAGCCCCCAGGGGAAGGGCAGGCCGATTCACAGGAGCTCTCAACATTCAGAGACCACGAGGAGTCAGGCATGGCGGCGCACGCCTGTAATCCCAGCACTGGGAAGTGGAGGCAGGGGGATTCTCGGTTTGAGGTTCGCCTGGGCAGCATAGCAAACCCTGTCTCAAACAAAAAAACCCCAAAACAAATCAATTGAGCTGGGTTCCAGTGACTCACGCCTGTAATCCCAGCTCCCGAGGAGGCTGAGACCTGAGGCGCTAGTTCCAAGCTAGCCCAGCTCTGGTCTGTGAGACTCTCATCTCCAGTGAACCAGCACAAGGCTAGAGTGGAGCTGTGGGCCCTAAGTTCAAGCCCCAGTACCGGCAAGTGCACGTGTGCGCACGCGTTCACACACACACACACGTAGATAATACCGAGCCGAGAGGGCATTATACAGGATCGCGAAGGGCCGTGGCGGGGCGGGAAGGGGACGAGCTCTTCTGGAGAGGAAGTGGGGAGTTGCACACGAAGCAACCTGAGCCCCCCAGCACACGGGGCGCTCCAGGTCACGGCTCCCCTCGTCCCTTGCAGGGCTTTGTGCTGGCCGTCACCATCATCCGGGAGGCGGTGGAGGAGGTGCGGTGCTGCGTGCGGGACAAGGACGTGAACTCGCAGGTCTACAGCCGGCTCACAGCCCGAGGTTGGTCGGCCCCGGGCTCCCGGCCACCGACTGTCCAGGGAGCAGAGTTCAGGGCGGTGGGCGGCAGGGGAAGGGGCACCCCAGAGCCTCTGGGGGGGGCGTGGCCATGAGACTGGGCGGGACTCACTCCGGAGTTAACTAGTCCTGTCCAATCACCAGAAGGCCTCTTGCCGACGTGTGGCCCAAGCAGTTTTCAGAGACCCACAGCTTCCCCAGGTCCTCTTTCAACCGCGATTGCCCACATCTGGCCCGCGTGTGCCGGGTGGACGCCTTGGGGGCTGGATTTGTGACCCGGGGACGGGCGGGCAGATACGGCAGGGGTCCGATGCGGCGCACTGCGGGAATCCAAGCTGGGAGGCGCCCCATGCCCCCCCCCCCCCCCCGCCAGCGCTGGTTTCCGTGTAGTTATTCTTAACATTTGTTATTAGAAAGGTGATGTACAAGGGCTGTAGGTCTTAAGTTGGGTAAAGGGTACGCTTCTTCTTGTTCTTTCTCTTTTTGGTTGAACTCGGGGCCTGGGCGCTGTCCCTGAGCCTTTTCGCTTACGGCTAGCGCTCTACCGCTTGGAGCCGCCGCTCTCCGGTGGTTCATTGGAGACGAGAATCTCATGGACTTTCCTGCCTAGACTGGCTTTGAACTGTGACCCTCAGACCTCAGCCTCCTGAGTAGCTAGGATGCCCCACGCGAGCCACTGGTGCCCGCTTAATACTGTATTTCTTTTTGGACAAAGTCACCCCTTCCACTGGACTGTGGAGGCCCCTCTCCCGGGCGTGGCCTGCCCGGGGTGCATCTTGCAGGGGTTCATAGGGTTCGTGGCGGCCCCTAGACCCCATCCGAAGCCCACGCGGCCTGCACAAGCTCCGCACGCGCCCTTTAGCCCCTCGGGTGGGCACCCGTCCAGGCGCGCGCCTCCGGGGTCCTCAGCCTGTGCAAGTCAAGTTCAAGTGCCAGGGGGTGGGGGGGGCATGATGGGTGCCGGGGCCATGGCGACGTGACGTCCAGGGGTCTGTACCCAGGATGGTCACGGGCCACGGGGAGGGAGGCAGCACCTCTACAGCAGTTTTATGTTTGTTTTGGTAGTCCTGGGGTTTGAACTCAGGGCCTTATATCTGCTAAGCAAGGAGTCAACTACTTGAGCCCTGCTCCCGGCACATTTTGCTGGAGTTAATCTTCAAGCAGGGTCTTGAGATGGGGTGCCAGGCCAGCTTGGACCTCCATCCTCCTATTTGTGCTTCTCAAGGAGCTGGAATGACAGCTTATTGGGTGAGATGAGGTCCTGTTAACTTTTTGCCTAAGCTCATGTCAAACTCATCTTCCTGATCTCTAGCTCCTGAGTAGCCGGGATTGTACGTGTGAGTCACTGCGCTTGGCCTGACAAGTTCTGTCTGGTTTTAAATAGCTGCTTCCAACATGTGGCGTCATCTTACTTTGTTAAGATTCTTTTCTTTTTGGTTGGTCATGGGACTTGAATTCAGGACCTGGGTGCTGTCCCTGAGCTTTTTCACTCAAGGCTAGCGCTCTATCACGTTGAGCCACAGCACAACTTCCAATTTTCTGGTTCATTGGAGATAAGAGTCTCATGGACTTCTGCTGCCAGGGCTGGGTTTGAACTGGGATTCTCAGATCTCAGCCTCCTGAGTAGTTATGATTACAGGCGTGGGCTGTACCTGCCTCAAGATGTGTCTCAGACAAACTAGCTGGATTGATTTTTTTTTTTTTTTTGGCCAGTCCTGGGTCTTGAACTCAGGGCCTGGGCACTGTCCGTGAGCTTTTCTTTTGCTCAAGCCTAGCACTCTACTAGCCACAGCGCCACTTCTGGCTTTTTCTGTTGGTGCTGAGGACTCGAACCCAGGGCTTCATGCATGCTAGGCAAGCACTGTACCGCTAAGCCACCTTCCCAGCCATGGATTGGTTTTTAATGCAACAGCCACGTCATTCCGAAACACATTTCAGAGTCTAGAGAGCCCTGAGCGCCCTCGGCTCGTTCTGTGCTTAGAGCAGAACAGACGGTGTGAAACATACTTAAACAAGTGGAGTCTGCAGGGTGGCCCCAGCCCTCCCAACTCCGAGTCATGATGGAGCTGTTCCCCCAAGCGAGCCTCCCACGGGAGCAAATCCTCAGTGAGCGGCGGGCCAGCAAAAGTAGTTCTGTGACTCACACAATGGATCTTCAGCAGCACGCACAACTGGCTAGATCTGCAGAGGTTTTTTGTTGTTGTTGGTTTGTTTTCTGGTTCTGGGGCTTGAACTCAGGGCCTAGGCCCTGTCCCTGAGCTTTTTAGTTCAAGGCTAGCGCTCTGCCACTCGAGCCACATCTTCCAGCTTTTTGCTTAATTGGAGATCAGAATCTCATGGACCTTCCTACCATGAGCCTCACATCTCAGCCTCCTGAGTAGCTAGGATTACAGGCGTGAGCCACGGCGCCCGCCGCAGAGGGAGTTTAATGTCCATCCGTGTACGCGTGCGTGTCCCCCCGCGACAGGCCAGGGGGTGGAGCTGGGGACGAACGGGTACCTGGACTCCGCACACAGCCGGCGGTGGCCGCCCAGAGCTGTCCCAGCGCTCAGTGTCGGGTGGAAGGGAGAGGCCGAGTTGGAGTTGCTCAGGGTGGAAGGCTGGCCCCACGGAAGAGCGGCCTAGGATGCCAGAAGAGTTCTTTGCTTTGCCGGGGCGGGCCGGCCCATCACTGGCTTCCAGTCCAGGGCAACGCCCGGCTTCTCCAGAGGCAGACAAGCTGTTCTTATTCGGTAGCCGCCATGCGTGCAAGCCACGCCGGGCTGGGGTGGGGGGGGTTCAGGAGGAGACCTGCACTGGAGAAATAAACAGCGCCAGCCGTCGGTCCTGCCTCCGATGCCCTGCAGACGGGAGTGCCGGAAGCCAGAGGAGGCCTTGTGTGTGAGAGGCCTGCAGTGACCTAGGCTGGGGCTGAGGGGCTTTCCACTGCACTTGCGTGAAAATCTCGTCTGTGACGTCACTTGCAATCGGAATTCTTGACGTTTCCTCCGGCCTGGGAAGAGGGCACGGCGTCAGCACCGGGCTGGACCCAGGGTTCAGGGCTGGGCTTCCCAGGACCCGGCCAGCCCTTCCTGGACATTCTATTTTTTTGCCAGTCCTGGGCCTCGAACTCAGGGCCTGAGCACTGTCCCTGGCTTCCATTTGCTCAAGGCTAGCACTCTGCCACTTGAGCCACAGCGCCCCTTCTGGCTTTTTCTATATACGTGGTGCTGAGGAATCGAACCCAGGGCTTCATGTATACGAGGCAAGCACTCCACCATGAAGCCCCATTCCCAGCCCCTTCCTGGACGTTTTTCTTCCCTCCCTGAACGGCTTGTGGACGTTGTCAGGATTGGATGGAGGTAGAGAGCTGAGCGCTGGAGGGCTCGCGCACAGTCTGGGAGTCAGGGAAGAAGCCCATCGGAGCCGCAGCTTCCTGGCCAGGCCCAGGCTCGGGCTGGGCAGGCCTGCGGGGTGGGGCGGGAGGGCGGCTGCTCCCTCCAGTGCCCAGGGCTTCTTCCCGTGCCCAGGGCTCCACAGCCCTTTTCTTCCCCTTTGTTAGCCCATCGCAGCCGCAGCCATGTCTTTATCCTTTCCCAGCAGTGTTTACCGAGGGTTCACCCGTGACCCATGGCGGCTTGCTTACACGCTGGGCGTGAGCTGGGGCCAGGTGCCCCCGCCTCACCCCTGTCATCCTAGCTACTCTGGAAAGCTGAGATCTGAGGATCACCATTCGAAGCCATCCTGGACAGGAATGAGACTCTTCAGTTATCCAGCCAAAAGCTGGAAGTGGAGCTGTGGCTCAAGTGGTAGAGCACCAGCCTTGAGTGAAAAGCTCAGGGACCGTGCCCAGGCCCGGAGTTAAAACCCACGATTGGCAAGGCGCATTCATTCTCTCTCTCTCTCTCTCTCTCTCTCTCTCTCTCTCTCTCTCTCTCATATCATGTGTTTGGAGCTCCTCCCACCATGTTAAGCGTTTCTTCATCCTGGGGGTCAATCCCAGCTCTGAAATCTGCCCCCCCTTATAGTTTTCACTTTCCTTCCTTTTTTTCCTCCCTTCCTTCCTCCCCCCTGCCTCCTTCTCCTCTCTCTGTCTCTCTCCCTTACTCCCTCTCCCTCCCCACCTCCAGATAGAACCCAGGGTCTCACCTGCCAGGCAAGCGCCCCCTCCACCGCCCCCCCCCCCCTCCCCAGCATGGGGCATTTTCACTGGCCATCCAGTGGCTCTCCATTCGCCCAGCTTTGTCTTTCCACATTCAGATCACACATGCAGGTGATGTGTGCACACATTTGCACACAGGTGCGTGCACACACACACACCAGGCAGGCCTGAACTACATTTTATTATTATCAGAAACATAATACGCGAGGCAGGGCGTGTACTTTTCTGGTCAGCATCCTTCATTGGTGGCGGGTGTGGTAGCGGGGACCCCGGGGCTGCCACTGCTCCGTCCCCTCTGCAGTGCCAGCGGCGACAGCAGCACCGGTGACCGGGCAATGGCGCCCCTGCCCCCAGAGGGAGCCACTGAGAGCGGGCTGGCGGGGAGGGGGGCCCGGGGATTGGTTGTGGAGGCAGAACAGGCAGAGGGCAGAGTTCCAGTGAACTGACTGTAAATCGGGGTGCAGTTTTAGAAGAGGGGAGAACCCCTGGGCCTAGTTGCTTAGAAAATGCGAATCCTCTCAACTGCTTTCATTCTGATTAGAAAGGCAATCCCATGCCTACTGTAAGAGAGAAAGTGGGTTTAGGAGCTCTGCCGCAAGGTGGGGGTTAGCATGCACCGACAGTCCTGGGAGTCCTCACCAGTACACCCCCCCGCCCCCCGCCACGGCCCCACACCCCATTCTGTTGTCTGTCTGGCTCACAGACACACAGACGCATGCACCAGTGTTATTCAGCAGGAATTTAAGCGTGGGCGCTCGGGACGTGTACTCACACTCAAAGGGCAGCGTCAGTGTGGTCAGTGTGTGGATTCAGGGCTGGGAAGGGCGGAGCTTGCTCGGGGATGGGGGCGGGGCCCGCGGGCCCAGGCCGCCTTCCTCCCCGGTGAGTGCGCAGTGCGCTGCCCCCCACTGCTGCCCCCTGGTGGAAGAGGCCGAGTGGTTCACCCTCTCCGCTTGCCCTGCGATCTGACCCGGCCTGGCCCAGAGCCGGTGACGTTGTGGGTGGAGTTTTCCTGTAGTTAGCTCCCTGTCTTCTGACTCCGCAAGCCCTGCAGCAGCGCAGGCCTCCGCGTGGCTTCTGCCGTGTCCCGTGTTCTAGTTGTCAGGAGTAGGGGGGCGGGGAAGGGGGCGCGGCTGTTTGCCGATCTGCTCTTTGACGTCGAGCGGTGGTGACCGGCCGGGCTGGTCGGCATAGCGCGCTGTGGAGGGTGGTGCTCCCGTGGGGGAGGGGTGGGTCAGCTCGCTGCCATCACCTGTGCTTTCTAGGACGCCACACCCACCTTGTGGTGCCAGTCTGCTTATCGCTATGGTAACCGATTTCAGGCAAATAGAAAAAACAAACCCATAACAGTGAGGAGTGTCTGTGTGTGTGTGCGTGCGTGCGTGCGTGTGCGTGTGCGTGCGTCCTGGAGCTTGAACTCTGAGCCTGGGTGCTGTCCCTCACCTTTTATACTCAAGGCCGGTGCCCTACCGCTTGAGCCACAGCTCCTCTTCCACCTTTTTTTAAAATATGAATTACTTGGAGATGAGAGTCTCGCGTCCTTCCCCGTCGGGGCGGGCTGGCTCTGAATACAGCCCTGGGGTCTCAGCCCCTCGAGTGCCTGGGATTGCAGGTGTGAGCCACGGGGGCCCGGCAGTGTTTCTTGCGGGACGTGTGTGTGTGTGTGTGTGTGTTACTCCCCCGCCCTGTGTGGGGCCGGGGGGCATCGTGGCCCTGGCCGTGGCGGCAGAGGCTGAGAGCAGCAGGCTGATCCTGGAGGGCGGCGCGGGTCGCCGGTCCGCGGCCATGAGCAGGCTGGTGACGGGCTGCTGTGCTGCCGTTCTTTCCAGGAACAGTGAAGGTGAAGAGCTCCAACATCCAGGTGGGGGATCTGATCATCGTGGAGAAGGTGAGCGGCCGGGGGCTGCCTGGCCCGGGCTGTGCACGGGAGAGCCCGGCTCGGGAGTGGTCTCGAGAGGACTCGGACCATGCTCTGGGACGAGACAAACACGCGCTATTCCTTTTCTTCCTACCTTTTTTTACTTTTGGATGCCAGTCATGGGGCTTGAACTCAGGGCCTGGGTGCTGTCCTGAGCTTCTTTGGCTCAAGGCTAGTGCTCTGCCCCTTGAGCCACAGCGCCACCTCTAGCTTTACCTGTTCATGTGGTGCTGGGGACTCGAACCCAGCGAAGCTCAGGAGCGCAAGGTTGATTAGGGGGAAAGTGGACGCTGGAGGCCCAGGCCTGAGTTCCAGCATGCAGTTCCCCTTCACGCCCACCAGGGGGTGCTCCTTGCTACTGACTTACTGCAGTTAAACGGCCGCCAAAGCCCTAGAGCCCAGCTGGAAAGCTGTCACCCCCAGTTGCGGGAGCCACCCGCCCCTTCCCTCATGCCACCCCCCCCCCCCCGGCTGGAATTGCAGGAGGTCCCGGCTGGATTCGGCCGAGGTGTGAAAGCTTTGGGAGAAATGAGGTTGGAGGGGGCCGGCAAGCTTTAGATGCCAAACAAAATCAGCTCCCACATCCATGTTTTAAAGAAAGGCAGAGACGTAGAGGAAGGAGAGGGTCCCCCCCCCCCCCCACCGTGCACACAGCGACTTTCCCTCTGCCCCACAGAACCAGCGGGTCCCTGCCGACATGGTGTTCCTGCGGACGTCAGAGAAAAATGGTAACTGAGATCAGAAGAACCTTCCGCCCGCATTTGGCAACATAGCCGTTAGAGGGAGGCTTGTCCCAAGTGCCCTCTCGGCAGAGTGGGCTTTTACAGTGGATGGGGGTGTTTGTGGGGCTCGGTGCAGGCTGGCGACGGGGTCCCTGGGTCACGAGGTGTGGGTCTCCTCTCTGGGCCGCCTTAGGCCCAGTGGTGGTGGTGGGGGGGGGGTGGGATGGAGAAAGGGCTGAGTGGGGGTGTCTCCCTAGACTCTGACGACAGGCCACGCCCTCTGGCTAGCTGCCTTCCTTCCTTCCGTGTTGCTCCTGGAGCTTGAATTCAGAGCCAGGGCGCTGTCCTGAGCCCGGTCACGCAAGGCTGGCGCTCTGCCCCTTGAGCCACAGCTCTGTTTCTGGTTTTGGGTGCTTCCTTGGAGATAGGAGTCTTGTGGACTTTCCCTCTCAGGCTCACTTCGAACCCCTACTCCTCAGATCGCAGTCTCCCTAGTCGTGTGAGCCATTGCCCGGCACAGGATTTAGGATCTTAGCATTTTTTTTTTTTGCAGTATCTGCATGGACATAGTGAGATGTCACCTATACTGTATTCCTGTCCCCTGCTGAATGGCCCGTGGGGATTTCCGCTCAGGACATCCGTCGTGTTGGCGACAAGTGGGTTCCATAGCGTGGGTTATCTTCGGGCTGCGCGCCCTTCTGAGTGGTCCCGCCTCCCTCCGCAGGGTCTTGCTTCTTGCGCACGGACCAGCTGGACGGCGAGACCGACTGGAAGCTGCGGCTCCCGGTGGCCTGCACGCAGCGGCTCCCGACCGCGGCCGTGAGTAGCCCTTCCTGCGGGACCGGCCGGGGGGCGCGCAGCGTGCAGCGGGCCGGGGGCCAGGTGGAAGGGGACCCCCTGGGCGGGTGACCGGGCTTGCTGAGCAGGCCCCGTGGGTTTTCACTTGGGATCAGCGTTTTGCTTCCCAGTAAGGAAGGCTTCGGGTGCTCGCCTCTAGCGAACTGCTTTTCCTTTCTCCTCGAAACCAACCCTGCTTTAAAGGAAGAGGCAGGAAGAAGCTTCTATAGGATTAGGGTGTGGCCCAGTGCTTGCCCAGTGTGGGTGGGGCCTGGGTTTGATCCCCCCCCCCCACACACAGGGAACGCTCGCACGTGAGAATGGGTGATTGCGCGGGTGAAGGGCTGCGTGTGAGAGAGAGGGGGAACGGTGATCGCGCGTGTGAAGGAGAGCGCGCGTGGTTGCGTGATGAACAGCTGAGTGGCTGAGTATGTGTGGGCATGACTGAACCTTCTAGAGTTGGGGCTGGGACGTGGCCCGGCTGGTCTGTTTTAGGACAGGCGTCTGCTTCAGGTCGCCTGGCTTACAGGTGCCCAGGGCCTCCGACAGGCGTCCGACCGGTAGCTGACCTTCGGGTCTCAGGTCGCCCTGGGCAGCAATGTCAGGGCTGCCGTAGGGGCGGCTTCCTGCTCCCACCCTTCCTGAAAGTCCGCGAAACGTAGTTACTTTGGAAAAGTTAACAGATGCCTTGTGAAACCCCATGCTCTGCTGTCTGACTGTGTGCCGCCCGTCCCGCGCTGTCTGACTGTGTGCCGCCCGTCCTGTGCTGTCTGACTGTGTGCCGCCCGTCCTGCGCTGTCTGACTGTGTGCCACCCGTCCTGTGCTGTCTGACTGTGTGCCGCCCTTCCTGCGCTGTGTCTCCTGTCCTGCACTGTCTGACTGTGTGTCTCCTGTCCTGCACTCTGACTGTGTGCCGCCCGTCCCGTGCTGTCTGACTGTGTGCCGCCCGTCCCGTGCTGTCTGACTGTGTGCCTCCCGTCCTCTGCTGTCTGTGTGTTGCCCGTCCTCTGCTGTCTGACTGTGTGTTGCCCGTCCTCTGCTGTCTGACTGTGTGTTGCCCGTCCTCTGCTGACTGTGTGCCGCCCGTCCTGCGCTGTCTGACTGTGTGCCTCCCGTCCTCTGCTGTCTGACTGTGTGCCGCCCGTCCCGCGCTGTCTGACTGTGTGTCGCCCGTCCCGCGCTGTCTGACTGTGTGTCACCCGTCCCGCTCGGTCTGACTGTGTGTCACCCGTCCCGCGCTGTCTGACTGTGTGTTGCCCGTCCCACGCTGTCTGACTGTGTGCCGCCCGTCCCGCGCTGTCTGACTGTGTGCCGCCCGTCCCGCGCTGTCTGACTGTGTGCCGCCCGTCCCGCGCTGTCTGTGTGCCGCCCATCCCGCGCTGTCTGACTGTGTGCCGCCCATCCCGCGCTGTCTGACTGTGTGCCGCCCGTCCCGCGCTGTCTGACTGTGTGCCGCCCGTCCCGCGCTGTCTGACTGTGTGCCGCCCGTCCCGCGCTGTCTGACTGTGTGCCGCCCGTCCCGCGCTGTCTGACTGTGTGCCGCCCGTCCCGTGCTGTCTGACTGTGTGCCGCCCGTCCCGCGCTGTCTGACTGTGTGCCGCCCGTCCCGCGCTGTCTGACTGTGTGCCGCCCGTCCCGCGCTGTCTGACTGTGTGCCGCCCGTCCCGCGCTGTCTGACTGTGTGCCGCCCGTCCCGCGCTGTCTGACTGTGTGCCGCCCATCCCGCGCTGTCTGACTGTGTGCCGCCCGTCTGCGTGGCGCAGGACCTGCTGCAGATCCGGGCGTACGTGTACGCGGAGGAGCCGAACATCGACATTCACAACTTCGTGGGGACGTTCAACAGGGTGAGCTTGCCGCGCCGTCGTGGCGGGTGTGCGGTCCGTGGGGACGAGGCGCTGGTTCTCCCGTGAGCGGGGCTTCGGCCGTGTGGGGCAGCGTGGCTTACGGGGTGCCGAGTGTGTTGTGGGGTCGCTGATGCTGACGGGGGACACAGGTGCTCCCTTCTCGGGGCCTTGCTCTCTCTCCTGGGAACACCAGTTTCATCAGGTAGAGCCCTTCTTTTTTAGGAGGCAGTGGTGTGATTGGAACTCAAGGCCTTGCGCTCCGGTTTCTCTAAGCTGGTTTTTTTCATCAGCTTGCTTGCTCACAGCCGGTGTTGTAACGCTTGTACCACACCTCCAGCCCCCCCCCCCCGTTTCCTGTTATTTTGGGGGCTTGAACTCAAGGCCTGGCTCTGTCCCTGATCTCTTCTGGTCAAGGCCAGCGCTCTACCACTTTGAGCCACAGCGCCACTTCCATTTTTCTGGTGGTTCATTGGAGAGAAGAGTTTCCTGGACTTGCTTGTCCAGCTTGGCTTTGAACCACCGTCCTCAGACCTCAGCCTCCCGAGTCGCTGGGATTACAGGTGTGAGCCAGAAGTGCCGGTCTCAGCCCACCTTTTTAAGGGTGGTTATTTTGGACATGGAGTCTCAGTGGCTTTTCTGCCTGGGCTGGCTTTGAACCGTGGTCCTCTAGATCGAAGCCTCTTGAGTAGAGTAACTAGATTCTAGATGTCAGCCCTCGGCCGAGCCCCTCCCCTTCTGTCCTGAAGAGCAGGCTGAGAGTAGCCTGTGGATTCTTCCAGAACCTTGGTGCTGCATTGAGATAGTTTCAGGAGAATGCATCCACACAGATGTTCTGTTCTCTGTAACAACAGTATTTCCGCCCTCCCCCCTTCCGGGTTGACCTCCGCTAGGGGTGCTGGCCCTGTAGGGTCTCCCGTGGACACTGACCTGCAGCTGTCGGTCTTTTCTAGGAGGACAGCGACCCCCCGGTCAGCGAGAGTCTGGGCATGGAGAACGCACTGTGGGCCGGCTCGGTGGTGGCGTCAGGTGAGGCCGGGGGCGGGGCCTGGCGCGAGGGGCGGGGCCTGGGGTGGGGCCTGGCGCGCAGGGGGCGGGGCCTGGCGCGCGGGGGCGGGGCCTGGCGTGGGGGCCTGGCGCGCGGGGGGCGGGGCCTGGCAGGGCCGGAGCAGGGAGCAGTGTTCGGTGGTGGTCACGGTGCCCAAGCCTCAGGGCGGCCGGGCCCGCGGTCCCCAGCAGCCCAGCCTCCTTCTGCTCCCCATCTGCAGCGGCCCCGGCCTGAGGACGGGCAGTGCTCTGCGGAGCCATGGGGGCGGGGGCGGCTCTCACCGCAGAGGGCATGACTGCCCCGGCCTGGCCCGGCCCTTCGATGGCCTCCATCCAGCTCTTCGTGTAAAGACTGGGGTGTGGGGAGAAGGGAAGGCAGCACTGGCCGCCCCCCGAGGGGGGTGAGGGGGGCGCAGCCTCTTCCTCCACCCCAGCGGTCCCGACAGGGAGGGGGAGGAGGGCGGACGGGCTAAGGTCTTCCCCAGGAGCCCGGCAGGCCTTGCTCGCGGTCAGGCTCGGCTCGGGTCCTCGCTGGGCTCCAGCCCCCCCAGACCAGCCGGCCCCAGTGCGCTGCGTGCCCCCCGCCGCCTGCTCTGCGCCCCAAGCCCCACTCAGCGTCCTGTTTCCTGGCTTCTGTCTGTCTCCCCCCCACCCCGCCCCACATTGAGAAGGCTCCTGGCACCAAGTGGAAGGGAGACACAGAGACATTTTGAAAATATGACAAATACCCCCTCTCCCCCCACCCCCCGCCCCCAAATCGACAGCGCCAGTTCACGCTTCAGCTACCAGTGTCTGACTGGACCCCCATTCTTCACCCCTCAGCCATGCTGGATGCGCTGAGACTGGAAGCTTTGCCAGGCTAAGAGAGGGAAAAGTGGGTCATTTTCTATGGCTTCGGTCATTTACCAAATTAAGGATTTTTTTCTAATATTAAGTGGCTGTTTATATTTCCCCTATAAAATGCATTTATTAAAATTATTTATTTAGTGCTGGTACTGGGGCTTGAACTCAGGGCCTGGACACTGTCCTTTCGCTTTTTTTTATTGGGGGGGGGGTAGTCGGTTGTGGGTCTTGAACTCTGGGCCCGGGTGCTGTCCTTGAGCTTTTTGTACTTAAAGTTAGTGCTCTGCCACTTTGAGTCACAGCACTACTTCTGGTTTTGGGGAGGGCTAATTGGAGAGAAGGGTCTTGTAGACCTTGGTGTCCTGGCTGGCTCCTGCCTAGCTCGGATTACAGGCGTGAGCCACGGGGCCCGGCCGCTTTAACTTTTTCATCCGAGGCTGGTGCTCCACCACTTGAGCCACGCCTCCACTTGTGGCTTTTTGCTGGGTTCTTGGAGAGGAGGATCTCATGGGCTTCTCTTCCAGGGCTGGCTTTGAACATCTGTGCTTAGAGCTCAGCTTCCGGGTAGCTAGGGTGACGGGGGGGGGGTGGGGGGGGAGCCCTTGGCCCCCAGGGAACTTTTCACAACGCCGGTCTTCTCTGTCGTGCGTTCCGTGGCCTCCGCGTGGCTGCTTGGGGCTCGCGTGCTGGCCTGGAGCGTGGAGAGCGGAGGCTCCCTGATTTGAATCGGATCCGCGGTGGCTCCGCGGGCCCTTGTGCCGCGGGGGTGACCCCCACGCCGTCTCGGGTGCCGTCACCCGGGCCTGCGGGCAGTGACCTTCCCTTTCAGGGACGGTTGTGGGTGTTGTCCTTTACACGGGCCGAGAACTGCGGAGCGTCATGAACACCTCGAACCCCCGCAGTAAGGTACGTGCGCGGCTCCCGGGGGGGCCTGGACCCCCCAAGTGGCGGGGGGGTGGATTCAAAAGCAAAAGCCTCTCAGGGCATTGCAGGAGGCCCGGGCGGAGGAGCCTGGCCGTCTTAGGGGCCGTGACCCTAAGCGTCCACATAGGAGAGGAAGCCTGCACCCCGCTTGTGTCTCTGCGCTTGGCTCGGCTCCGCCGTGTGCCCCCCGTTTCTCAGTCTTGTCAAGTCTGGAGGGGAAGTTCCTCCCCGGGGTTCTCCGGGGCCCCTGGAGCCCTGCGTTCTCAGATCTGAGCTCTGGGATGGGCACCCCCCCCCCCCCCCCGTCGTGCCTGCGCGGCGTGGCCATGGTGGAGGGGGAGCTTTGGGGAGGGCGCGGGTGGCCCCCCTCCAGATCCGGCGCTTGTCCGCAGATCGGCCTGTTTGACCTGGAAGTGAACTGCCTCACGAAGATCCTCTTCGGGGCGCTGGTGGTGGTGTCCCTGGTCATGGTGGCGCTGCAGCACTTCGCGGGGCGCTGGTACCTGCAGATCGTCCGCTTCCTCCTGCTCTTCTCCAATATCATCCCCATCAGGTGAGCCCCGCGGGGGGGGGGACCCGCGGGATGGGGGGGCGGGCACAGGCGACACCCCCGGGCTGAGCCCCGCTTCTGCAAAACCAAGTCAAATCAAAGACCGGTGGGAGCCAGAGGAACGTGGGAGGCTGGCGGGCGGGGCGGGGGGGGCACTCTAGTGCCATGGGGGAGAGGGAGGGCGCCAGAGCAGCGGGTTTACTTTCCACCAGAGAAGCTGCTTGCACCCGGCCCTCTGGCGGGTTGCTTTGTCACGTGTTCTGGGCCTGACAGCTTGGCTGATCCCATGCTCACCGCTGGCCCCTTGTGTTTGCTTCTCCACAATAAGTGATACGTGTGTACATACGCGTGTACATATGGATGGATGGATGTGCGTGTGTGTGTGTGTATGTATTTTCTGTGCTGGTATTCACTAGTCTTGAGTGTAGGGCCTGGGTGCTGTCGCTGTTGCTTTGTTTTTTAAGTTAAGGCTGTGGTGCTCTACCACTTGAACTACAACTCCACTTCTGGCTTTTGGGTGGGTAATTGGAGCTAAGAGTCTCACAGACTCTTGGGCTGGCTTCGAACCACAATCACTCAGATCTCAGCCTCCTGAGTAGGTAGGATTACAGACGTGAGTCACCAGTACCTGCTTGATTAGTATTTACTAACCTAATGTTACTTTCCCTGAAGTTTCCAGTGCTTGTGATCTCTCGTCTCACACTGAGATATCTTGCTGTTTTGTCCACTTATAGTCACTGAAGAGTTTATCTAGCCCCATGACTGTGTCAGGACTGTGCTGTAACCAGCAGGCTCTGAGGAGATAATTTCTCTCTCTCTCTCTCTCTCTCTCTCTCTCTCTCTCTCTTTTGCCAGTCCTGGGGCTTGAACTCAGGGCCTGAGCGCTGTCCGTGGCTTCTTTTTGCTCAAGGCTAGCACTCTGCCACCTGAGCCACAGCGCCACCTGTGGCCGTTTTCTGTATATGTGGTGCTGGGGAATCGAACCCAGGGCTTCAGGTATACGAGGCAAGCACTCTTGCTACTATGCCTTATTCCCAGACCCAAATAATTCCTCTTTATTGATAGTAAATAAATCTTTCTGGACGAATGCTTAGCAAAATTGTAGACTTTAAAGTCCTGTCTGCAGCGGAGTGTGAGAGGCTCACACCTGTAATCCTCGCTGCTCAGGAGGCGGAGATCTGGAGATCATGGTTTGAAGCCAGCCAGGGCAGGAAAGTTTGTGAGACTCCTCTCCAGTTAACCACCCAAAAGCCAGAAGTGGGGATTTGGTTCCAGTGGTGGAGTGGCAGCCAGTGCCCCCGGTCTTTGTGTGTGACGTGCAGTACCTGCTGCTCTGGCCTTCCGGACGGCGTCTGGTAACCCGCCTGCTCTGCTTGTCCGCCCAGTTTGCGCGTGAACCTGGACATGGGCAAGATCGTGTATAGCTGGGTGATTCGCCGGGACTCAAAAATCCCGGGGACCGTGGTTCGCTCCAGCACCATCCCTGAGCAGCTGGGCAGGATTTCTTACTTACTCACGGATAAGACGGGTGAGCACCTCCCGGGGCCTGTGGGGGGTATGAGGGGGGGAAGCAAGGACCATGGCACCAGACCCCATCTAAGCCGCTCCCCTTCCAATTAGTGGCTCTAGGCAGGAGGGAAGACAGAGCAAAGATCTTGAGGGACTCACCAAAAAGTCAGTGGAAACCAGGAAGGAGGGGTTCCAGGAACATTCTGGACATGTCAGCATGAGGTCCCCAAATGCCCTCGGTAGGACTTGCCATGGGGGTGGCTCTTTTCATGGTCAGTCTATGTTTCTTTCTGTTATGGAGCCAAGCTTCTTCACGATAGACTCTGATTGGCTTATTGTGTCTGACGTGCAATCCTCTTGGCCAATGGAATGAGTCAGGCACTCTGATGGACAGTGCCCCTGGGCCCCTGTGGGGAATGGGCATAGTTGTGTCCCTATGGCAACCTAGGATGCACACAGGACCCCTCCCGCTCTGCTGTTTGAGCAGGGGCAGTACTGAGTGTGGCGTGCACGGGGCTGGAAACGCTCCGAAGATGGAGGTCGTGGTTACGTCGAGCAGGAGTGCGTGGTTCCTTACCTGCCTTGTGTTTCAGGAACTTTGACCCAGAATGAAATGGTTTTCAAACGGCTACACCTGGGCACAGTGGCCTACGGCCTGGACTCCATGGACGAAGTGCAGAGCCACATCTTCAGCGTTTACACCCAGGTAAGCCCGTCTTCCCGCCCAGCGCCAGTCCTGAACTTGAACCGCCGCCCTGAGGTGTAATCGACAGGCACCCGAGCTCACCCATGGCTTCTGGTATGTGCACACAACTGGACAACCCTCACGCCAGGCAGTTTTGTGCTCATCACCCCCTTTCTGTGCTGGAACCGGGCTTGAACTCACAGCCTGGGAGCTGTCCTTTAGCCTTTTCCACTCGGGGCTGGCACCGTACCAGCAGAGCCACAGCTCTTCTGCCCGCCGTTTGCTGGTTCACTGGGGATAAGGATCTCAAGGGCTTGCCTGCCTGGGCTGGCTTTGAACTGTGATCCTCTGAACTCAGCCTCCTGAGTCGCTGGGATTAGACGGGGCAGCCACCAGCCCCCGCGTCTTTTGTCCTCACTCCCCCACAGCCCTTGCCCCTCACATCTGGAGGGGGGTGGCCCCGGCCAGGCTTCTCCACAGCTGTCTGCTCTGCCACCCGCTCTTCTTGTCACCCATTAGTGGCTTCCCGCTAATGGATCTGGAAAACCCACACGGAATACAGTCTGCTGGGGCCTGGTGCCGGGCGGGGCGTGGGAACCCGTGAGAGGGCTGACTGGAAGCCTAGGCACGTTTGTTTTTACTTTTTCCCAGGCTCGGAGCTAGGGCTGGGCTTCCCGATGGCTCGCTTGACATTCACCACCGACCTCTCACTTCCAATCTGTTTTCCACGCTGCAGGGGTGCAAAGGACTCAGTTCATCTTTATCGGCTCCCCTATAAAAAATGTCAGAGTCAGTCATCTCTCAGAGAAAGATGCTACTGGTAAATACACAGTATTACTTTTGTTTTCTTTTGTTTTGTCTTGTTTTTGTTGCCAGTCCTGGGCCTTGGACTCAGGGCCTGAGCTCTGTCCCTGGCTTCTTTTTGCTCAAGGCTAGCACTCTGCCACTTGAGCCACAGCACCACTTCCGGCTTTTTCTATATATGTGGTGCTGAAGAATCGAACCCAGGGCTTCATGTATACAAGGCAAGCACTCTACCACTAGGCCATATTTGCAGCCTTTTTTTTTTTGTCTTTTCTTTTTTGGTACTGGGGATTGAACCCAGGCAAGCGCCTTGCCACTGACCTACATCCCAGCCCACAGTATTACTTTTTTTTTTTTTTTTTTTGTCAGTCATGGGACTTGAACTGAAGGCCTGCCCCTGGCTTCTTTCTACTCAAGGCTAGCACTCTACCACTTGAGCCACAGCGCCACTTCCAGCCTTTTCTGTTTACCTGGTGCTGAGGAATCGAACCCAGGGCTTCGTGCATGCGAGGCAAGCACTCTACCACTGAGCCACGTCCCCAGCCCGATGCGCAGTAACCTTAAAAGCTGGCGTAGCCGCCCGCTCTGGGCCTGGACCCCAGGCCCCTTCCCTGCTCCTCCTGGGCCGTTGCCCGGGTTGTCCGCCCTGCCTGTGTCCGCTTTCCTCCGGCCCCTCGGCCGGCACTGACACGAGTGCGATTGTCTCCGCCAACATCTCACGTCCTGTGTCACCGCCCCCCCCCCCCCGCGTCCCCCAGGGGGCTGTGTGTGTTTGCTGGTTCCTCCTGAGCCTGCCTGTCATGGGGTATTTGTCTATCTAGCTTTTATGGTCCAGTGGTGGCAGAGGCAGAGATGATGCTGTCCGTCCAGTGTTTACAGCCACCAACGCAGGCTTCTTGTCAGGAACACCACCTACACTGCACTCTCCTCAGCAGACGCTCAAGCACGTTCACAACTCTTGTCTTGGAGTGGAAAAGCTCAGGGCAGAGGGGGTGAAGGCTGCCCAAGGTTTGGGGGAGCTCACTTTGCAGGGAGCACTCGATGACCTTGATCCGGAACCGCAGGAACGATTATTTATTTTTTGGGCCTGTCTTGGGACTTGAACTGAGGGTCTGGGTGCTGCCCCTTAGCTCTCTCGCTTACGGCTGCTGCTTTACCACGTTGAGCCACAGCTCCACGTCTAATATTCTTTTTTTGGTGGTTAACTGGAGATGAGTTTCAGGGACTTTCCTGCCCAGTCTGCTTCAGACCTTGATTCTCAGATCTCAGCCTCCTGAGTAGCTAGCATGACAGGTGGGGGCCACTAGTGCCTGGCTGCTTTTTGTTTTCTAAAAACAGCTTTATGTGGTTCAATGCCAGGAAAGTCCACAAGACTCCTATCTCCAATTAGTCACACAAAAAAAGACACAAGTGGAGGGAGGCATGGCTCAAGTGGTAGAGTGCCCGCCTTGAGTGTAGAAAAGCTCAGGGACAGTGCCCAGGCCCTGAGTTCAAACCCTAGGATGGGCACAAAATACAGCCTTAATGAGGTGTACGTTATGCAGCAAAAACTTGGGCAGTGTTGAATGCACCAGTTTCAGGATTTTTAATACATTCCAGTTGTAGAAGCATCACAAATAGCGGGTATTACAATACTGCCGTGTCACCTGCCCCCTGGACTTTGATTCAGTGGTGGGATTCTAGACGGCTGGGCCATGTCTCCTGGACCAAAGCCCCGGGAGTCGCACCCAGATCTGCGGAGTGTTTGGTTTTATTTCTGTTGTTTTTGGCGTGCTGGAGCCGTGTGTACCCCAGGCCGGTATTGTCTCCTGAGCCCCCCTACCCTTGGTCTTTTGAAACGAGGTCTCACTATTGTAGCCCGGGCTGACATTGAACGCAGTCCTCGTGCCTTCGTCTACTGAGTGCTAGGATTACAGGTGTACACTCCTGTGCCTGTTTCCCACCTACAGTTTGACAGGTGAACCAGGCGATTCTAAAGCCCGGAAGAGCTTGGTGAGCAGAGGGCAGGAAGCCAGAGTCAGGCGTGCTTTCCAGACCCCACTGTGTATTCTGGGGACCTGAGGTGGAGTCTGCAAGGTGACCCTCCCCCCGCCCCCAGGGTGCAGGACAGTGGCCAGCTCCCTGAGGTTCTTGTCCAGCTTGACCCCGGGACCCTTGCTGCCGGATCCTGTCCGTAGGTGTCCCGTGGAAGGTGCTGGAATTCGCCGGCTGTTGATTGTCAGTGTGTGGGAATGCACCCTGGTGCGTGAGCGTCCGGGCGGCTGGCTGGAGGATGCGTTTCAACTGAACGAACCTCCTAAAGCAAGCGGGCGGGTGGTTTTACAAGACCCTGAGGGACAGCCCACGCCACGAGTCCCAGCCACGCCAGCAGGAAGTAATGACCCCCGCGGGGAGAGGGGCTGCGGGCATCTTTCCTTGGTCCCCTGTTTTTGTTTTTGTTTAAATTGAGGTAGAGCTCAGAACTGTGACTCCCACCCTTGGAAGGACGTCTGCTACCGGTTTCCCGGGGGCTGTGGTGCCGGGGAAGGAAACCCCCGGGGTCCCTTTCCCCATCCCTTAGCTGGTGGCGAAACCTCGCCTGTGTGCTGTCTCTGTGACTTGGACATTTCATGTAAACGGATCGAGTGTCATCCCAGCTACGCAGGAGGCTGAGGATCCCGTTTGAAGTCAGCCTGGTTTGCAGGGCCTGGTCGGCTGCTGGGGTGGCTGCCGTCGAGTCTTCATCCCCGCGGGCTGTGGGGCCTCTCCCTCCTCTTCCCGGCCTCCTGCTTTGGGTGCCCGGGTGGGGTGCTGACCTCCAGAGACACTCTCCTGCCCCCCTCTCCCCCGCACCCCCGGGGCACCGGCCGCCGCGGGGCCCACGTGCGTTTTAGTTCCCCGCGGGTGCTTTGTAAGCAGGAAGAAGTGTGTGCAGGTCGCGGGGCCCGTGGTTCAAACCCCGGGCCTGGCACGCGTAGTCCCCGGTTTCGTTCCCCCGTGGAGGGAGCTTTAAGTCTTCAGCCCTCTTCAGAATTGTAAGGCGAGCTGTTCCTAATTAAAAGCACTTGACGAAGAATGGTTCGTGTGGGCCCGAGTTCAGATCCGTTACTCGGGTGATCGTTAACCACGTGGTGCCCTTTGACCCGGAAGTGACACTCCCTGGGCCCTTGACATCAGAGGTCACCACACCAGGAAGCCAGGGGCCCCCCCGTGTCGCCGGCAGTGACCAGGGTGATTTAGTAATTGTCTAGTTGCCCGAGGAGTCCTCTGCTGCTACTAAGAATAGAGCTCTGGAAAAGAAACGGAAGTCATTTTCTCATTTCTGGTCCCCCATCTGTTGTCTATTTGGGGCGGCCCTGTGACAGGGCCCCCCCTCCACCCCCCACCCGCGGGGCACGCAGTCACCCCGCTGGTGCCCCCGAGGCAAAGTCTCCAATTAAGGAGCAAACCGTGGAACTGGAGCTGCGGCTCGAGGGCTGTACCAGCCTTGAGCTAAGGAAGCTAAGGACGTGTCTAGGCCCTGTGTTCAAGCCCCAGTAGCAGCACGCGCGCACACGCACGCGCACACGAGTGTGAACCTGACCTGGGGTGATTTCAGACGCGTCTCTCTGTCCACACAGCGCTCGTCAACAAGGTTCAGTCCCTGGGTCGTTGGTTTCCTCAGCAAGCCGGCGTGGCGTGCCAGGCCCTCCCCTGGGTACTGGGCGTTGGGGGTGCAGAACCCCCACCCCACCCCCCCAGCCAGACAGGCTTCTGTCTGATGGGAGGCGAGCAAGCAGGCGTCCGCAGGAAAGACCGAGGGGCGCAGGGGACACGGAACCCTGACTCGCCATGGGGGGAGGGGGGCCGCCGGGCAGGGGGGACTCTGGGAAGGTCACCTCCAGATCGAGGTGGGGTCGGCGAGCTTGAAGAAGCCAGCCCTGCCGAGATCTGAGGGCGCAGCGCGTGCAAGGGGCCTGGGGCACGGAGGGGCTCGGGCGGGTGCTGGGGCTTCCGATGCCCTCGCCGGGCCTGTCCCGGCTTTCTGGTTCCCGAGGGTCACTGACACAGGGTGACCCACCCCGACAGACCCCCCCCCAGAGCCCCCGCGGTGCAGCGGGGTCCTCCCTCCCCCTCCTCCAAAGGTCACGCTCCTCTTCGCTTTGCTTTCTTCTGTCCCCAGTTGTCAAGGGAGCCGTGGGGTGGCGGGTCACTGGCTGGGTGCGGGCTCGGGGACAGCACCCACCGACGAGGGCGTGGTCCCCCCCCCCCGCCCTTCCAGAAGCTTCCAGGCTCTGCCTCATTCCCCCCCTCCCCCCCCAGCAATCGCAGGAGCCGCCGGCGCCGCGGGGCCCGGCCGTGGCCACCAAGGTGCGGCGCACCATGCACAGCCGCGTGCACGAGGCGGTGAAGGCCATCGCGCTGTGCCACAACGTCACCCCGGTGTACGAGTCCAACGGCGTCACCGACCAGGCCGAGGCCGAGAAGCAGTACGAGGACTCGTGCCGCGTGTACCAGGCGTCCAGCCCAGACGAGGTGAGCGCGGGGGGCGGGGGGGATGGGGGACGGGGGACGGGGAGGTGGGCCCGCGGCCCGGGCCTTGAACTCGGGGCCGGGGCTTCCCGCGCGCGGCTGGCTTTGAAAGTCCCGGCCGGTGCTCTGCCCTCCGAGCCACAGCTCCGCCGCCCGCGTTTTGCCGGCTCCCCGGAGGCGAGCGTCTCCCAGAGCTTCTGCCCAGGCGGGCTTTGAACCCTGCTCCTCGGGGCCCGGCCTCCGGGTGGCTGGGACGGCAGGGGTGAGCCCCCGGGCTGGGCGTCTGACCCCCGACCCCGTGTTCCTCAGGTGGCCCTGGTGCAGTGGACGGAGAGCGTGGGCCTGACCCTGGTGGGCCGCGACCAGTCGTCCATGCAGCTGCGGACCCCCGGCGACCAGATCCTGCGCTTCAGCATCCTGCAGATCTTCCCCTTCACCTACGAGAGCAAGCGCATGGGCATCATCGTGCGGGTGCGCGTGCGGGGGGGGGGGGTGTGCGGGGGGGGGGGCGGCTCACGTTCCGTGGGGTCTGCGGCCCAGGCTAGCGTGGAGGGGGCTCCTGAGCGGGAAGGAAGTGGTTTAGTCGGCTCTCCGGCCGTGCGGGGCCGGGCGTCCCCCGGAGCGCCCCTCCTGCGCGTGCGGGGGAATCTGGTCTACGTTGGGGTGTGTGTGTGTGTGTGTGTGTGTGTGTGTGTGATGTGTAGTGTATGGTATGTGGCGTGTGTGTGTGGTATGCTGAGTGTATGTATGGGTGGTATGCGTGCATGGTATGTGTGTGGCGTGTGTATATGTGGTGTGTGTATATGTCTGCATGGTATATTTGTGTGTGATATGGTATATGTGTGTGAGGTGTATGTGTGGGGTGTGTGTCGTGTGTATGTGCAGGGGTGTGGTATGTGTGCGTGGTAGATGTGTGTGGCATGTATTTATGGGTGTAGTGAGCGTATGTGTAGTGTGTGTTTGTGTGTGGGATGTGGTGTGTGTAGTGTATGTGTGCATGGTGTGTGTGTGTGTATCTGTATGGGATGTATATGGGGGGTATGTGGTGTGTGGTGTGTGTGTGGTATGTGGTGTGGTGAGTATGTATGTGTGGTGTGTAAGTGTGCACGGTGTGTGTGTGTGTTGTGAGGGTGGCCCCGGCCTCCCGTGGCTGAGGAGTTGGAAGCGCTAGCGTGTCTGCGTTCTCTGGGCGGGCCGCGCGTGCGCAGTGCTCTCCCGGGCCGAGCTCAGCCACGTGGGCTCTGCTGCTCCGGGCGTGAATGAACGAGGCCTGGCTTGGTCCCGTGGCTTCCTCGCTCACGGGCCCTCCGCCCCTTGACCGCAGCCCCGCCCTGGCTCCCGGGGCTTCCCTGGAGATCAGAGGCCCCTGGACTTTCCCGCCCGGGCTCACGTAGAACCTGGGATCCTCAGATCTCAGCCTGTGGGGTGGCCGGGATTCTGGGCGTCACCCGAGGGCCCGGCCTGGACCCCCCTCTCTCCCCCCCCCCCCCCCCCCCCGCGCGGGCCGGGCCGGGCTCGGAGTTTATAGCGTGACCCGGCCACGCTCTGGGAAAGGCATCAACTCGGGGTGAACCGGCGAGGGAAGTGACTCAGAGGACGGGGGGGGGGTATTGACGTTGGCGCGAGCTCTGGGCTGGCCGGAGCCCCTCCGGAGCGGAGGAAGCCGGGCCGGCCGGGCTTTCCTGCAGCCGGGCGGCGGAGCACCTTGCGGGGGGAGAGGAAAGGAGGAACAACTGTGGGTGCTTTGATGTGGAGCCCCCAAGGCTGCCCCGTGGGCACGGCGGGGAGGGGGTGCGAGCCCGAGGGGCTCCGGCCTGGTCCTCACCGCAGTCCCGAGTCAGCAGGTGAGCCTGAGAGCCTGGAGCAGGGGTCATCCCAAGGTCGTTCTTTAAAAGAGGGGCCCACTGGACGCCGCGCCCCGAGATCAGCCGATGGTACAGAGTAGGGGCTCGGGGGATTTTTCCAGAGTAGCCAGGGTTAGGCATCAGGGCTGCTGGCCTGTCTCTTCATTTCTGGAACCTTCCAGGAATGGGATGAGAACCAGCCATCCACCATGATGCCTCCAGGGGGAAAGGGGGGGGGCTGCCCCGCTCGCCCCCCCTCAGGGCTGGGACACACCCCGGTCTCGACACCGTCCACGGCCCCCCGGGGGCTGCCACGCTGAGCCTCGCTCTCCACGCGGCGCGAGCCCAGGGCTCGAGCCGCTCCGACCGGCGCTGACGCGTTCCCCAGGCGCTGCGCTCGAACTCGCTGCTCACCGCCCCTCCCTTCCTCCCTCGCACCGTCGGGCGCAGGCCGGGGCACGGCCGCGAGCGAAGGAGCTGCTCAGTGTGCAGAGCGGGAGCTGGGTGGGGCCGGGCTGTCCTGGGTGTGGGTTATGGAAAGGCGTGGCGGGGACGCGGCCGTTCGCCCTCTGGGTGCGTCTTCTTCTGGAGGGACAGGACTCGTCCAGGTCCGCAGTTCTCGGGGAGCCGCTGCGCCCCTTCCCGTGGGCGCTGGGCCGTCGTGAGAGGAGGCCACCGGCGGCCGTCTAATGTCCCGGGAAGTGGGCAGTGGAGGATGGGGGAGGAGGGGGGTGGAGGGAGGGCAGAGGAGGGGATGGGGGGGCCGGGGCGTCCCCCCGATCGTTCACGCCACCCTCCTCCCCCAGGACGAGTCCTCTGGAGAAATCACCTTCTACATGAAGGGCGCGGACGTGGTGATGGCCGGCATCGTGCAGTACAACGACTGGCTGGAGGAGGAGGTGAGGCCAGCCCGGGGGGAGGGGGAGAGGGGGTGAGGGTGACTTGTGGTTGTGTGGGGCACCAGGGCTGGGCCGGGGCCTCCTGGGGCAGAGGGGCCCCCGGCTCACACTGGGAGGTGTGTGTGTATGGGGGGGGGGGGTGATCGCACACGGAGGCTCCCATGGACCACCGGCCAGGAGGAAGGGCCGTGTCAGTCACAGTGCTGCTTCCGGCACGGGGACTGTGAGCCAAGTACTGACCGGGCCGGCAGGTGCTGCAGGGGTGTGACACAGGCCCGGGCCGTGGGTCTGACAGGAGGCCCTTGGTGTGTTCAACCTGTGGAAATAGCCTCCGTGCCCGAGCAACCTTGTGGCAGCTGTGAACAGCCCTCCTCTGCCCACCAGTGTCGAGCTTCCGCCTTGAGCCCGTGTTCCACGTGTGTGTGTGTGTGTGTGTGTGTGTGTGACATCTTAAGAGTTCAAAGCCTGCCCTGTGCCTGCTGGAATGAATCTGCACGGAGGCCCAGCGGGCAGCCCGGCCGCCTCAGTGCCACCCCGCCTTGAAGCCGGGCTGTGGAGGGGAGCGCCTTTCTGGGCGGCCGTGCACCTTGGGGTCCACGGGGCTCCCCGCTAACCTCCGCTGTGCTTTGCAGTGTGGCAACATGGCCCGGGAAGGGCTCCGGGTGCTCGTGGTGGCCAAGAAGTCGCTAGCTGAGGAGCAGTACCAGGACTTCGAGGTGAGCTCGGCACCGGCACCTCGGGGCTCCCCAGGCGAGCACTTGCCACCACGGGCACAGCAGCCTCCCCGTGGCCACAGGGCCTTTGCACCTGCGATTGGTGCTGCCTGGAACTCACGTGGCCCCGTAGCTCCGTCTCTGTTAAATGCTGCTGCCTCCCGGAAGTCTTCCTGGGGTGCCCTGGGCTCCCCCCCCTCGCCCTTTAACCTGTGCGCCACGGTTCCGAGGGCCTCCAGCTCGGTCCTCCCCTGACTGGAGGAAGATGCTTTGGAGGGCCGGGGCTCGCGCAGGGCGGGGTGCCCACGTGTCCCTGTGCCCCCAGGCCCGCTACGTCCAGGCCAAGCTGAGCGTGTACGACCGCTCCCTCAAAGTGGCCACGGTGATCGAGAGCCTGGAGATGGAGATGGAGCTGCTGTGCCTGACGGGCGTGGAGGACCAGCTGCAGGCCGACGTGCGGCCCACGCTGGAGACACTGCGCAACGCGGGCATCAAGGTGGGGCCCGGGCGGTGGGCGCGGCGGAGCGGTGGGCGGGGCGATGGGCGGGCAGAGCAGGGATGGGGGGGGGTGATGGGCGGAGCTCGTGGTAGAGCGATGGGCGGAGCTCATGGCAGAGTGATGGGCGGGCGGAACAGCGATAGGTGGAGCCTGTGGTGGAGCAATGGGCGGGGCGATGGGCGGAGCTGAGATGGGCGGAGCTCGCGGCAGAGCGATGGGCGGGCGGAGCAGCGATGGGTGGGGCGATGGGCGGGCAGGCGGAGCGGAGATGGGTGAAGCCATGGGCGGGGCGATGGGTGAAGCAATGGGCGGAGCTCGCGGCGGAGTGATGGGTTTGTGCTAACAGGCGCTGGAGTTTGCATTTCCTCCGTCTGGAGGGGAGGAGCCGGTAGCTTATTCCTGTGGGGTTTATATTCCCCTCCCCTCCTCTCCCCTCCCCTCTCCTCCCCTGTCCTCCTCCCCTCCTCCTTTCCTTGTGGTCCTTGGGATTGAACGCAGCTCCCCCCCCCCGCCCCCACTTGCCAGGGAGGTGCTCTGCTCCAGCACGTTATCCCGACGCCACCAGTAGAGGGCGCGAGAGACCCAGGCTCCGTGCTAGGGAGCGGGAGGCTGGGAGAGCGCGCGAGTGTGTGTGTGTGTGTGTGTGTACAGCGCGGGGCGGGGACCGCCCTGGCCCAGGAGGAGGCCATCAGCACCCCACAATTGACAGCCATAAACGTTTGGCCGGGCATGGCAACACACACCTGCAACCCAGCACTGACCATGGGGCGAATGCATTATGGGGGGTGGGGCGGGCACCAGGGCTGCCTGCACCCCCCCAGGGACGCTTGCTCCATCAGGTGACACCAGCCCTTGCCTGCTGGTGCAGAGAGGAACAGAATGTGGACAAAAGGAACAGCAGGACTGGATTGCAGCCGGACTCTGAAGGGCGGGATGTGGGACTTGGTTGGGACCAGAGCCCCCCAGCTGGGCGCACCTGGCCTGGGTATAGGTGGCGAGCTCTTCCTGGGTGGGCAGAGAGCAGCTGGCGTGGCACCCAGCAGCCTTTCCCTCCCTTTAGTCATTTCGTGTCTTAAGAAAACTTCTGGCGGGGGGAGGGTGGGTCACAGGGCCCAAAGCCCAGGGCCCAGAGCTGCTGAGCCCCTCGTGGGGTTCCAGGGGGACCAGGCAAATCTAGCTGTGTGTTCTGGGGAGCTCAGCCCCCCCCCCGCCATTTTCGGTGCTGAAACCTCAGGTGTGGATGCTGACCGGGGACAAGCTGGAGACGGCCACCTGCACAGCCAAGAACGCGCATCTGGTGACCCGGAACCAAGACATCCACGTCTTCCAGCTGGTAAGTAAGGCACTCGCCTGGGGGGAGAGGCGTGTTCTGTGACCCCACCGGCCCCCAATGGGCCCCCAAGGGAGGGGGGCCCACTGGGCACTCTCACGAAGGGAGGGCAGGACTCAAAAGACCCCGAGCCAATATGTGGGCTTGAACTCCGGGCTGGCGCAGCTCTGTTTTCAGCTTTGTGCTGGCTCGTTAGAGACCAGAGAGTCTTGGATTTGTCTGCCTGGGCTGCTGCTTCAGTGAGATCTGCAGAGCCCAGGCTCCTGAGTCGCTGGGGCTGCAGGCGTGCGCTGCGTGCTCCTGCCTGGCTTCAGCGCGGTTCCCCAGTTCCCCCGTGCTGCCCAGTGGGTGGTTTCCCAGAGGGACAGACGGCTGCCGTGGTTACCCAGCTCCTGGGGGCACCGGAATAAAGGCGGACAATCCATGCCAGCGCCTGGCGCGGCAGGAAGGGGGCCTTCAGGCCGGGGCACGTGGAGGAGACAGCAGGGCTGGCTGGGGCTGGTGGAGGGTGGGGACGGGCTTGGGCTGGGGGGCTCGGGAAAGCCCAGGGAGCAAGGCTGGTGCCACCTGTGTCCCCTTCCAGGTGACCAACCGCGGGGGCGCCCACCTCGAGCTGAACGCCTTCCGCAGGAAGCACGACTGCGCGCTGGTCATCTCCGGGGACTCCCTGGAGGTGGGCGGGGTTGTGGGCGGGGCGGACATGGCCGGGCGGGGTGGGCGGGGCCGGGCTGGGGCCGTGGGCGGGGCCGGGCTGGGGCTGTGGGCGGGGCCGGGCTCAGGGCCTTGGGATGAGAGCCCGGGGGCTGCAGGCCTGCGGGCTGGGGGGCGGCGGCGAGGAGGGGGTGCAGCTTGGGCTCACCCGCACCCCGCCCGTCCCCCTGCACCCCACCCCCCCAGGTGTGCCTCAAATACTACGAGTACGAGTTCATGGAGCTGGCGTGCCAGTGCCCGGCCGTGGTGTGCTGCCGCTGCGCGCCCACGCAGAAGGCACAGATCGTGCGTCTGCTCCAGGAGCGCACGGGGAAGCTCACCTGCGCAGTGGGTAGGCCCCGCGTGGGGCGGGGTCGCCTGCGTGGCCGGGGGGTGCTGGTTGCTCCGGCCCGGTGCCGGTACGGAGGATAACTCGGTTTGGTAGCCGCGCTGCTCCGATTCCCAGGCCCACGCGCCCGGCGTCGCGGTTTTGACTCCATTGGCATTGCAGGGGGGCGGGGTGAGACCTGGGTTCAAATCCCCCTGGTGTTTCCCGGCTGGGTGCCCCTGGGGCTTCCACCCCCGCCCCGGCCTCTGCTCCACAGCAGCTCGGGGTGGCATGGGTGGCCTGTGCCCTGTCCTGCTGAGCAAGGACGGGCCGTGGTGCGCCCAGGCCGCGGGGCCGGGCACCGGGCTGGGACCCCAGCGAGCGGCCGCTGACCCGCGGAACCAACCGTGCCCGCCCGGCAGGTGACGGAGGCAACGATGTGAGCATGATCCAGGAGGCCGACTGCGGCGTGGGCGTGGAGGGGAAGGTGAGCCCGGGGCCGGTGGGTTTCGAACATTTGTGTTAGAAGAGGATTTTCCTGGGGTTTCCACCCCCGTAACTACGCTGCTCTCACTGCTGGTCACTGGGAGACTGCAGGCAGGAAGATGGGGCGTGTGTGCGCGCGTGCATGGGTGTGTGCATATGTACACATGTGTATGCACACATGCGCACGTGTGTACCAAGGTGCCAAGTGAGGACTGAGGATGCTTCCTGCCTGTAGGTTTTGTTGCCTATCTTCATGAATCTGAGGAATCCACAGGTCCTCCCCCTCCTCCTCCTCTCCCCTCCCTCCCTCCTCCTCCCCTCCTCCCCTCCTCCTCCTCCTCCCCTCCTCCTCCTCCTCCTCCTCCTCCTCCCCTCCTCCTCCTCCTCCTCCCCTCCTCCTCCTCTTCCTCCTCCTCCTCTTCCTCCTCAGATCTCAGCCTCGTGAGCAGCTAGGATTACAGAGGCTCAACTATGGGTCCTCTTTTTTTTTTCCCTTTCCCATGATGCTTGGCCAGGTGACAATTACTTGAAGTTACAGAGGCAAATGGTTCCTCCCTCTGTGTGTGTCTGTCTCTGTCTTTGTCTCTTTCTCTCTCTTTTCAGTACTAGAATTTGAACTTAGAGCTGACTAAGCACAATACCACTTGAGCCACACCACAGCTCTGTTTTTGCTTTGTTTTCCACGCAGTGTCTTGTGCTTTTTGCTTAGGGTTGGCCCTGGTGAGCCCCTTTCCTATCTACACTGCCTAGAAAGACTTATTGGTAGAAACAAAGTCTCACAGACTTTTTTTCCCCAGCTGGCTTTGAACATGATCTTCTTGATTTCCAAGTAGCTGGGATTACAGGTGTGAGCCACCTAGCCCAGCTGGCAAATGCTTTTTATTTATTTATTTTGCAGATGGGGGGCTTGAACTCAGGGCCTGAGTGTTGTCCCTGAGCTCTCTTGCTCAAGGCTAGTGCTCTCCCACTTTGAGCCACAGCTCTACATCTGGTTTTTAAATTGGAGATAAGAATTTCATGGGGACTTTTTTTCCCGGGCTGGCTTCAAGTCGCGACCCTCAGATCTCAGCCTCCAGAGTATCTGCTGAGATTAGAGGTATGAGCCTGTTTGCCTGGTTGGCAAATGCTCTTGAGTGAAAGTTGGTGTCGGAAATCTGTACATTCCTTGAATGTAAAATTTAAGAAGCATGCTTAAGTTTAATAGAATTCCCTACAAGTTCTTATAAAAAGCTAAAACATTGCCCTTTTGTTAAAAACTGTAATCTGATCCCTTTGATTTTTCTTTTTCATATGGAAGTAATAAGTACCCACCATTGAAAGTAGGAAAATAGCTGGGCGTCAGTGGCGGCTCAGGCCTGTAATCCCAGCTGCTCAGGAGCCTGAAATCTGAGGACCATGATTCAAAACCAGCTCTGGCAGGAAAGTCCATGAAACTCTTTATCTCCAATTTACCACCCAAAAGCTAGAAATGGTGCTGTGACTGGAAGTGGTAGAGCGCTGTCCTTGAGCAAAAACAAGCTCACAAACAGCACGGAGGCCCTGAGTTCAAGCCCCAGGACTGGCGTGCACACGTGCGCGTGCACGCGCGCACACACACAATACTAATATGAACACTAAATGAAAGTCCATCCCTTGTTTCCGTGGCACGAAGCTACTGATGCTGGATTTCCTCCTGGGCTTTCTCTGTGTGTATTACTGAGCATTTATTAGCTATGTACCGTATGCACACTCATATCTATTATTTTCCTATGGAATTTTTAAATGAAAATGTGCTGTGTATTCCGTCTGTTGCGTGGTGGGTGTCATTGCCGAGAGGGACACGAGCAGCGACCTCTCCTTGCTCTCTGGCTCAGTTCTTATTTCCCAAGCTGGGTTGAGGCGGGATGGTGAGATCGAGACTGCTCTCCCTGCCCTTTGACCCCAGCTGCAAACACTAACTGACCTCTAAATCCTGTAGTACTCCCCCCCTCTCCCCCCCCCCCCTAGACAGGCACAGCTTAGCTCCGTTAGCACGGGAGCGGCTCTGGCTTCAGGAAACGGCACCAGGAAGCGACCGGGCCCAGGGATTCCATTTATTAGTGTGTTTTGTGTCTTTTTCATCGTCTTTAGTGTAAAATGCTTTCTCTCTCTGTGCCTCTCTCATTTGGAGGGTGTGTGTGTTCTTCATGCCACGGGTATCTGTGAGGCATTTGGGAAGTTCTAGAATGTTCCACGGCGCGAGTTGCTGGGCTGATCTGATTCAGCCTGTGGTATGCCACAAAGGGCGCTGTTGTCCTCTCCCCCCCACCCCCACCCCCAGGTGGGAGCCATCAGGACATGCCATCGTCCATCTGCCTATCTCCTTTGTCATCTGTCCCCTTGCCATTAAGCGGAGGGACTTTTCATGGCTGCACTAGAAGCTATACTTCCTGAATGTGCAGAACTATATATGTCCAGAATATTCCATCTTTTGTCCTGGGCAGGCTCTTCCCTCCTAGGTTTGACCTTGAAGAGTTCTGAATGTCATAACCCAGCTCTGGGTCGCCGATGGCTCTGCTTCTCCAACTCATTACGGGAGGCCAACCCTCAAGGCGTAATTAATACTAGACCCATTTGGCTCCCAAATTATAACTATCTGTGATTTATTTAGTATGTTTTTTATTTAAATTCCTCCTTTTAAATCCAATTTAGACGCGGCCCACCAACCGCGTATAGCTTGGAACCAGAGAGCGGCTCTGTTGAATGGCTCCCAAGATCTCCTTACCGTGTCTTGTTTTTTCCACTCGCCCCGCCGCGCCGCCGGTGCAGGAAGGGAAGCAGGCGTCGCTGGCGGCCGACTTCTCCATCACGCAGTTCAAGCACCTGGGCCGGCTGCTCATGGTGCACGGGCGCAACAGCTACAAGCGCTCGGCGGCGCTCAGCCAGTTCGTGATCCACCGGAGCCTCTGCATCAGCACCATGCAGGTGGGCGGGGGGGGGGGCTCCCCGGTGGCTCCTCCTGGCGTGGACGGCAGGGTCGCCGGCCCGTGCTGGAGGAGGAGATGGGGGGGACGGGGTGGGAGCCGCCGTGACCACGAGCTTGTCGCCCGAGACCCCGGGGATGAGTGAAGGCTTCCGCCCGGTTGTTCAGGTGCAGAGGCCTGGGTGACCGAGGGGTCCCCACCCCCAAAAGGCAGGGGGCCTCCTGCGAGCCTGGGCCCTCTGCCCACAGGAAGGCCGAGGCCGGGTGAGCATGAGCAGGCTGCTGTCCACCTCACTCTGTGGGTGCTGGGTCCCACGCCCCGTTCTCCACCACCCCTCCCCCCGCCCGTGCAGCTGGGGCAGCCGGTCCCCACTGCTGTCCCAGCCTCGCCCTGTGAGTTGGGGACCTCGGTGCCTTCAAACCAGCTTGACGGGGGGGGGGGGGGGAGCTGGGAAGGTGGCTCAGTGGTAGAGCGCTTGCCTGGCATGCTTGAAGGTTCGATTCCCCAGCACCACATAAACAAAAAGCCAGAAGTGGCGCTGTGGCTCAAGTGGCAGAGTGCTGGCTTTGAGCAAAAAAGAAGCCAGGGATGGTGCTCAGGCCCTGAGTCCAAGGCCCAAGACTGGCACAAAAAAACAAACCCAAAACAAAACAAAATAGCTTTAGAGGCATCAGTGCTGGAGGCACCATTGTCACCATCGCCATCACCACCATCATAATCTCCATCACCACCATCCCCATTGTCACCACCATCACCACGGCCCTCCCTCACAACAGGGTGGCTCAGACGTGAACCTGGAGGGTACTGGAGCCTGTGGGGTTGAAGGGCAGGCTCCTGGCACACGCCCCCCCCCCCTCCGCTGGGCGCGGGCCTGCCATTCCCCCCCCTCCCCGCCCAGATTCACATCCCCGCTGCGTCTGAGTGCAGCGGGCTGATCAGCCGTGACGTGTCCACCCACACGGAGCTAATTCGCCCAGCGGACTCCGATCACAGCGGGGGGGGGGGGCAGGAGGCGGGGGGGGGGGGGCGGCGCTTCTGGGCCTGCACATCTCCATCAGGACCCACGCCCAGGGACCGTTCTGGGGGTCGTTACCAGGGCCCCACAGACCCCTGTGCCTTTGTTATTCCTAAAATATGCTCGTCCCAAAGGAGGCTTTGGGGGGGGCTGGCCCTGTGGGGAGGGGGCTTAGCTTTAACAGCACCCTGCCCCCGCCTTTCTCCCGGCTTCCACCAACGGATGGGAGCTGAGCCCCTCAGCCTGTCGCTGACCACGGGGGGCCCGGCTTAACGCCCAGCCTGCTCTGCACGGCCCCCAGCTAAATGTTTCCCAAGTCCAGAAACAGCACAGGCCGCTTTTACAAGGTTGGCAAATAAGATCACGGGTTTATTTACTATTACTATTATTTTTCTGTGTTGGTTCTGGGACTTGAACTCAGGACCTGGGCACTGTCCCCAGGCCTTTTTGCTCACGGCTGGTTGGTGTTCTGCCGCTTGAGCCACAGCTCCGTGGCTGGTTTTTTGGTAGTTAACTGGAGGTAGGAGTCTCAGGGGCTTGGCTGCCCAGGCTGGCTTCACTCTGCGACCCTCGGATCTCCGCCTCCCGAGTAGCTGGGATGACAGGCGTGAGCCACGGCACCCGGTTCCTCTTCCCTGCGCCAGTCCTGTTGTCGAAGTCGCCTGCCTTTGCTCCTTGAAAGCACGTCCCCCCATTTCCAGATCACCCCGTCTAGGAGGTGCAGCCTGTGTCCCCTCTGGCTCCAGGCTGGCTGGTGTGTGCCGTCGGGGGGGCAGCTGGGAGAGGCAGTGGCCCCAAGCTGTCGGTAGCTTGGCGGCTGTGAGTCCCACAAGCTCACACACGCGGGGACTCATCACGCGTGGTGCTGGGACCCTCGGTGACGCCCCTTCCTCTTTGGTGCAGGCCGTCTTCTCCTCCGTGTTCTACTTCGCATCTGTGCCGCTCTACCAAGGCTTCCTGATCATTGGGTAAGGAGATGCCGCACCCCCCCCCCATCACCTATGCTTTATGAGGCACCCCGAAATGCCAGCGGGAGGAGAAGCGGCACAGACCACGGCCCCCAGGCTTAAAGCCTGGAACGCATGACGACGGGAGCCCCCTCCCCTCCCCCCCACCATGGAGGGACTTCATGAGAACCCGAGGTCGCGTTCGCTGCCTGTAGCTGAGCCCAGGAGAAAGGCAGATCTGAGCTTCCCGTCCCTTTATATGAGGGGCCCCCATCAAAGCCCCCCACCTACCTGGCCGGGAACCTTTGATCTTTGTGGACAGCACCCAGGCTTTCAACTCCCCCGGCAGGGCAGGGAGCATTGGGTTACCCAGAGCCCTGGATCGCGTGGAACCCGCTCTGCCTACAAAACAGCCCTGCGGAGAGCCCTGCCGGGCCCTCTTTGCTTTGTGGTACGCCCTGGACTGTGGGTAGAGCAAAGGAACACGCTAGGGTGTGATGCAGGGTTCTCTGAGCTGCTCCTGGGGCCCTCGGAGACGCGACTGCCTTCCCCAGCCTTAGCGCACTGGCTGTTCACTGTGGTCCATACAGCCACAGCCTCACCCCAGGGCCTTTGCACTGCTGCTGCTGCTCCCTGTTGTGCTCTTCCCCCCGGGTATGGGCTTGCCGCTCCTTTGTGGGTGTCTACTCGCGTGTTCCGCTCCAGGGCTGCCCAAGGTGGTGCTCCCACCCCGGGTGTATGCACACACGTGCGCACATGCGCACACACTTTCCCTCCTCCCCCTCGTGTTCTCCTGTGGAGCCTTCAGTGGTAACACACGCGTCACACGTTTGGTTTGCTTCTTTCCCCTGTGACTTGGCTCCGGGAGCACCGGGCTGGCTCCGTCTTGTAGGCGGTGGGGGGGGGGGGGGAGGAGAAGAGCTGCTTCCCTGCGGCCTCCACCGCGTTCTCACCGTGGTCTCCCCGCCTCCCAGGTACTCCACCATCTACACCATGTTCCCCGTCTTCTCCCTGGTTCTGGACAAGGATGTCAAGTCAGAAGTGGCCATGCTGTACCCCGAGCTCTACAAGGACCTGCTCAAGGTTCCAGGCCCTGCTCCTCCCTCCCCCCTCCTTTCTTTTCCTCTTCCTGACCCTCCCTCCCCCTCCCTCCCGCCTTCTCCTCTTCCCGAACTTCCCCCTCCCTCCTTCCTTTTCCTCTTCCCGGCCCTCCCCCTCCCTCCTCTTCCTCTTCCCGACCCTCCCCCTCCCTCCTCTTCCTCTTCCCGGCCCTCCCCCTCCCTCCCCCTCCTCTTCCCGGCCCTCCCCCTCCCCTCCTCCTCCTCTTCCCGGCCCTCCCTCCCTCCTCCCCTCCCTCCTTTCCCCGTGTATTTCGGTCTCCCCACCTCTGGCGCACAGCATGGGGGGGCGGGTGTCTGTGCCTTTTTCTCAAGCGGTAACAGTTGCTTGTGGAGAACGGAAGCAATGCAGGCCGAAAGTAATGACTCACTTCCAGAAAGCCCGAGGGCCGAGCGGCAGCCCTGGGCGCCTGCGGAGGTGGTCCGCTCCGTTCTGGACTGCGCATGTGCGTGGCTCCGCGGGCCCACATTTCTGAAGTGCGCATGTGCCCGGCTCCATGATGCCACGCTTGCGGAATGCGCATGCGTACTACGCCTCACGTGTCTGGAGCGCGCATGCGCCGGGCTCCACAGGGCCACATTTCTCGAGTGCGCATGTGCCCGGCTCCATGATGCCACGCTTCCGGAGTGCGCATGTGCCGAGCCCACGGTTCCCTTAGTCTCCCCCAGTGGCCCTCGTGTGTCTCCGCCGTGGGAGCCCCCTCGGGAAGCCGCGGCTCCCGCCCTGTTCCGGCCCCTTCTCGCGTGGCCGGTGGGGGAGGACGGGAAGCCCGGCCCCGCGTGCCAAGCCGCTCCGTGGTTCCTCTCCCCTAGGGACGGCCGCTGTCCTACAAGACGTTCCTCATCTGGGTTTTAATTAGCATCTACCAAGGTAAGGAGGGGGGCGGCCTGCTCGCCCTGCCCCCCCCTCCCCGCGTCCCTCCGCGCCCACTGAGGCCCGGGAGGGAAGCGGGAGCCTGGCCCGGCCCCGGGGGGTGGCGGCCGCTGCGCGTGAGGGGACGCGGCCTGAGACCGGAGGCTGTGCGCATGCGTTGCGCGCGTGCGCTGTGTGCGCGCGCAGTGCTCGCCGCATGCGCGTGCGCTGTGTGTGCGGTGCTCTGCACGCCGCGTGCATGCGTGATGCTGTGGGAGTGTGCGCACGTGCGTGTAGCGCAGTATGCGCACACGTGCGTGTGAATCTCGCGGAGTGGTTGAGTCAGGCGAAGGTAACAAGTGCGGGGGAGGGGAAGGCCCGGGAACCCCGCAACCCCGGCTGCTCGGGAGGCCGAGATGGGAGGGTCGAGGTTTGAGGTCAGTCCAGGCAGCAGAGCCCGCTCCATCTCGGTCTCCAGTGAATCAGCAGAATGGCTGACGCGGAGCTGAGGCCCAAGGGGCCGAGTGCCAGCCTTGAGCAAAAGGCCTAAGGGACGGTGCCCGTGCCCTGCGCCCCAGCTCCAGTGGTGGGGCAAGCACACACACGCACACGCACACACACGCACACACACAGTCTGGAGGCCGTGGAGTCGGCTGGCGGAGGGTTAGAGCCCCATGTCAGCAGCGTGGGGTGTTTTGAGGGGCATCTGGCTCAATGACCGCCCAGGGCCCTCTGCCCTGCCCCCCTCGCCCCTGCCTGCTTGGGGCTTGGTGTTTCCGGTCCCCGCTGCCCTCTTCAGACGGCATGCGCACTCCCCCGCCGCCTTGGACGACCCGTGGCCCCTTTCTGCACGCTTCCCCCCACCTCTCCCGTGGGGGGACCTCCGGCATTCGCAGGCCGGCAGGGTGACGGTGGTGAGAAAGGCACCGGCCATTGCCTGCTGCCGGGCGCCCCCCCCCCCCCCAGCCACAGTGCCTCGCCTGGCTTTCTGTGGTTCTTGGAGATGCGTCTCAAGGACATTGCTGCGGGGTTGGTTTTGAACCGTCAGCCTCCGACCTCAGCCTGCTGAGGGGCTGGGCTGACAGGCGTGAGCCACGGGTGTTTTCTAAGGCCACAGGGGCTTCGTGGCAGAGCACCCTGCACCAGCCTGGGGGGGGGGGCGGGTGAGGGCTTGTGTGAGGGGCGCCCCCTGCTGGGCCGGCTGAGGACATGCTCCCCCCCCCCCCCAGGGAGCACCATCATGTATGGGGCGCTGCTGCTGTTCGAGTCTGAGTTCGTGCACATCGTGGCCATCTCCTTCACGTCGCTCATCCTCACCGAGCTGCTCATGGTGGCGTTGACCATCCAGACGTGGCACTGGCTCATGACCGTGGCCGAGTTGCTCAGCCTGGCCTGCTACATTGCCTCCCTGGTGTTCCTCCACGAGTTCATCGGTAAGCGCCCGCCTCCCCGGGCCGCCCGTGGCGCCCAGGGCCCGGGCTGCGCTTAGATCGCCGTCTGACTCATTTGCGCTTTTGCACCTCTGGGCACCCAACCCTAGGCCTTGCCCACAACAGGCAGGCGATCTCCCGAGAGCCACTGCCCCGCCCGCTGGAGCTGGTGGCACAGGCTTGTAATCCCAGCTACTCAGGAGGCTGAGAGTTGAAGGATTGCAGTTCAAGGCCAGCCCGGGCAGGAAAGTCTGTGAGACTCTTTATTTTCAGTTAAACACCAAAAAAAGCCTGAAGTGGAGCGGTGGCTCAAGTGGTAGAGAGCCAGCCTTGAGTGAAAAAAACCTCAGGGACAGTGCCCAGGCCCTGAGTTCAAGCCCCAGGACCGGCACCGAACAAAAGGTTGCAAAAATCATTTCAGCTCCCGTGGACAGCCACGAACTAGAGCCACCAATTGAGACGGTGCCGCCAGGCCCCGCCGCGTCCGCATCCAGGGCCAGCGAGGCCGGGAGCCAGCACCGTGCACCCTGGGGAGTCACCTTGCCCTTTGGTGTCCGGGGTGACAGGTTCCTGGCCACACGCACCTTCTGGAACATTCCAGCCGGCTCACTGGCGCCCCCTGTCTTTGCAGATGTGTACTTCATCGCCACCCTGTCCTTCCTGTGGAAAGTGTCGGTGATCACGCTGGTCAGCTGCCTCCCGCTCTATGTCCTCAAGTCCCTGCGACGCCGCTTCTCGCCCCCCAGCTACTCGAAGCTCACGTCCTAGGCTGCGCACGGGCGCGCAGGAGACCCGGCCCGGGCGTGGCCTCGGCCCCAGGGACACAGTTCATCAGAGCTCCCCACCACCCGTGGGCGTGGCAGGAATCGCTAACACGTTGTGCTCGTGCTGTGGCACAGGACCTGACCCTGAGGAGGGAGGGCGGCCCCCGGGGCCCAGCCTCGGTGGACATCGGGTGCCCCACGGGGGGCACGAGAAGGCGCACGGCTCGGAGGGGCCGTGGGGGGGGGGTCGCTGTGCCTGCTTCCTTGTGACTTGAATTTTGTTGCTATGTGATAAAGTTTCTGTGTAGGTGAAGCTTGTAGAAGGCTGTGCTTTTGTCTGTAAATAGTCTCACATGCGTCTGAAGAGTAGCGGTGAGACTCTGGTGGCTCAGGCCTGCGATCCCAGCTACTCACGAGGCTGGAGGTCTGGGGGGGCCATGGTTCAAAGCCAGACCAAACAGCAAAGTCCACGAGACTCTGATCTCCAGTTCACCAGCAAAAGCCAGAAGTGGATGTATGGCTCGCGTGGTAGAGTGCCAGCCAGCCTTGTGTGAAAGAACTCAGGGACAGGGCTGGGAATATGGCCTAGTGGCAAGAGTGCTTGCCTCATATACATGAGGTCCTGGGTTCAATTCCCCAGCACCACATATACAGAAAATGGCCAGAAGTGGCGCTGTGGCTCAAGTGGCAGAGTGCTAGCCTTGAGCAAAAAGAAGCCAGGGACAGTGCTCAGGCCCAGAGTCCAAGCCCCAGGACTGGCAAAAACAAACAAAAAACCTCAGGGACAGCGCCTAGGCCCTGAGTTCAAGTCCCACTACTGGCACTGAAAAAGTAGTTTCAGGAAACAGGAAGTTGGCAGGGAAGATCAAAGCTCTGCTGGATGCTGGGGTTGCAAGAAGACAGCAGGAGGAGCCGAGGAGAGGGGGCGGGGGCGCCCTTCCCCCCGCCAGCGCCGAGGGAATGTCACGGCCACAGTGCCGGCTGTTGTCTTGGGAGCTGGTGACAGGCCCTCCACGCGCCCTGTGATGTTGACGGGACTCAGGTTCGCAGGTGACGCCCTCCACGAGGGTCCTGCTCTCCCGGGTAGCTGGGTGTGGTTCAGGAGTCCTGCTGTCCTTCCGTCCTGCCGCTGTGCTACTGTGCTGCCTTCCCGGCAGCCTGCAGAGCCACGGCTGCGCCCGGGGCTCAGGGGTGCGTGGTTCTGGCAGGGGTGAGGCTGTGGGCGGTGCGTGGCCACAGATCCCAGCCGGTCGGGTGACCGTGCGGGACCCGCAGAGGGCGCGGCGTGCCGCCATGTTGGATTTGGAGCCCGACACCCAGCCTGCGCGTGCTGCGCCCCTGCTCCCAGGGCCGCGGGCCGGAGCACCGCCGGTCTCTTCGCTCTGGCGCGCTCGGCACCAAGGGCAGACGGTCCCTGGGCGCTCGTGGCATGCTCTTGTCTTCTGCGGTGCCCCGCGGGAAACCTTCTAGAAGGCCGGCGAGTTGCAGGTACGGGTGAGCGGCCCAATGCCCAGGCGTAGTGTGCTGGGTAGACGCCATGCCGTTTCCTTCCCAGTCGAGCCGTGGCTCCTCGAGGAGGAAGCGCTCCAGAACCATGAACGGCGTCACGGGAGTCGGGAAGGGGAAGCGAGGTCCGAATGTCCCAGAAGGCAGAGGACCGCGCGTCCCCACGGGGTGATCGTATGTGGTGTTGAAGGTGGGAGAGGAGACAATTTTGCTCCGTTGTTTTCTCTTGCTGTTTCCCTATGGTGCTGGGGATTGAACCCGTGTGTGCACGTGGAGCAGACTTTCTCCAACAGTAGCCAGGCCCTCAGTTCTTCCGTGTATTGTTGTTGTTATTATTATTTTGTCTTTGAGATAGGATCTCCCTTATTGCCAAGGCTGGCTTCAAACTCAGAATCCTCTTGCATCCACTTTCCTCCTCAAGGAGGGAGCATTTTTCTTGTTACCAGGAGAGGACTGAGAGCAGGTACACACACACACACACACACACACACACACACACACACACACACACTTTGTGGGCAGCGTTTTAAACTGTGGACAGAAGCCCCAGATTCCAAAGTTTCAGATGTTACAGGTGCTTGTGGGTGCGGCCCCAGGGTGGGCACCCGTCCCTCCTCCATTTGCTCCTCCTTCCCTCCCTCCCTCCGCCCACCCACCTCTCCATCATCCCTCCCTCCCTCCCACCCACCTCTCCATCATCCCTCCCTCCATCCCACCCACCTCTCCATCATCCCTCCCTCCCTCCCACCACCTCTCCATCATCCCTCCCTCCCACCCACCTCTCCATCATCCCTCCCTCCCACCCACCTCTCCATCATCCCTCCCTCCATCCCACCCACCTCTCCATCATCCCTCCCTCCATCCCACCCACCTCTCCATCATCCCTCCCTCCCTCCCACCCACCTCTCCATCATCCCTCCCTCCCTCCCACCCACCTCTCCATCATCCCTCCCTCCACCCCACCCACCTCTCCATCATCCCTCCCTCCATCCCACCCACCTCTCCATCATCCCTCCCTCCCTCCCACCCACCTCTCCATCATCCCTCCCTCCCTCCCACCCACCTCTCCATCATCCCTCCCTCCCTCCCACCCACCTCTCCATCATCCCTCCCACCCACCTGTCGGTCATCCCTCCCGGCTCCCGGTCTTGACCACCAGGGGGCGCCCAGGGACCGAGAGGTGCCGGGTCCGCACGGCTGTTTTCGTGGCAGCTCCTGTTGAACACAGACGTTTCTTTTCATGGCATTGAGCAGACTTTTTTTCTCGGGACTCAGTTCAGCCACAAGGGGCGGGAGGGGCGAGGGGCGAGGGGGTGCGTGTGCGTTTGATCCCGGAGACGTGCCCAGCCCCGATCCGCCAGGCCGAGGCTCGGACACGCGCCCCCCCGAGCGCCAGGCTCATAAACGATGCTTGACTCACCTCAAAATAGAACTGCAGCCGCTCCAGGCTTTCCAGCCGCGAATACAGTCACAGAATTCATTCAGGACTTGCTAATTTCCGACTTTGAGGGGTTACGTAAGCCAGCGCCCGCCCTCGCCCCCCCCCCCCCCCCGCCCGGGTGCGCTGGCATGACGCCCTAGAAGTAGCTGCCCAGCTCCGGGGAGGGGGGGAGCGGGTCCCCCATATCTCTTCCCCTCTCTTTTTATATTTTTCACCCAAACATTGCATAACGTGTGAGTGTGTGTGTGTGTGTGTGTGTGTGTGTGCGTGCGCGCGCAAAGGCAGCTCCTCCCGCGGGATTCCCCCCTCCCCCGGGAGGCTGTGGTCGGGGAGTAACTTCAGCACTTTGGTGCCGGCAGATTTTTGGAGCATCACCGAATCCCCAGATCAGTTTTCATGCCGAGGCGAGTGCGGTGGAGAAAGAAATGTGGTGGGGCGGGGGGGGGGGGGGAGGAGGGGGGCGGCGAGCTGCTACACCCTCCCCCCCACGCTCCACTTTGAAATGGATTCCCCCCAGGGCTTGGGGAACTGAGTCACCCCTGAAATTACCAGGCCTGTGACCTGTTGTGCTCGGTGGTGACACGCAGGCCCGGCCTGCGGGGCTGGCTGGGAACTGGGTGTTCTGAGCCCCTGCGCTGTTTTCAAGAGGCTGAAGACAAATAAACTTTGTCTTTTATTGGGCCAGAGAAACCTGGGGATGATTTTCCCGTTGACCAAGAGTGTGGAGCGAGGCGGCGGCTCCCTCGCGCACGCGTGGATGGAGTGTCCACCTCCCGTGCGTGCGCTGGCCTCTGCTCTGCGGGCAGGCCCCACGCCCCCGCGCCGCAGCCGTCTTCCTGCGCAAGTGTGGGAGGACACGAAGCGGCGCAGGCTGCCTCCGCCCAGCTGCCAGCGAGGGCCCCAAAATAAAGCAGGGCAGGGCCGGGCAGGGAGGGGGCCTCCGGGCAGAGGGCAGAGGTCACAGGGCAGTGGCCTACGGCGTGGGGAGGGAGCACAGAGGATGTGGCGCTCGGGCAGGGAGGTGCCAAGGCCCCGGGGTAGGAAGGGCTGGCCCCGGAAGGCTGGCACGTGGCTGGATCGAGGGCACGCATGGGGGAGGTGAGGCGTTGGCACGTAGGCCAAGGTGTCCTGTGGCAGAGTGGCCCAGGTGTTAGGGAAGTTCCCCCTCTAGACTTGAGGCGCGCCCCTCTCTCCAGGACCTGTGTCCGCCTGTCCCCCGCCCCTTGGCCTTGACACAAGCCATGCTGACGGCTCAGTCCTTGGGTGAGGTTCCTGCTGCCCCCCAAGAACGGGAGGGGTGCCCCAACGCGGTGACTCCACCCCCGCGCCCAGGCGAGGAACCCCGGGTCTGAGGGGCCGTGGCGGGCGGCGGGTCGCCCTGGCCCGCGCCCACGTGGGTCGAGTTTCAGCCACGAGGCCGCTGCGCTGTGCGCGGAGCCCCGGCGGCGTTGAGATTCCTCCCGGGCAGGAGTAACGAGAACAGGATGCGCGAGGAATGCAGCGAGCCCCTTCGAGCGGCCGGATCGCATCCTCGTGTGTCTTTTGATGTGAAACAGATTTTTAAAAGGCAATTGGAGCAGCTAATGACACCCAGAGCCCGAGGAGCCCCGGGTGGAAGTGGGGGGCTGCGCGGGGGGAGGGGCGGCTGACATCGGTCCAAACAGCTAATCAGGCCCAAAGAAAGAGGTGAGCTGATTAGCCTGGAAATTGCCCAAGAATTCTTCAAAGCGGCGGCCAGCCATGCGGGCTCAAGCGGCTCCTCTCTATGCACATAACTTAGCATAATTTTATTAGGCAGCTCATCACCCCCAGAGTTTCAGAATCAGGCAGAATATGGGGGGAGGGCCGGGCCGCACACATGGGGGCACTTTGCTCCCAGACGGCTGGAGGGGGCGGGGGCAGCGCCCTGCCTCTCCCCGGGCCCTGTGGCATTCAGGGACACGGGGTGGGGCAGGACCGCGCTGAGTGGGGGGACCGTCCCCTCGCTTCTCTGGGCGTGGGTTTCTTGTCTGAGTTCCCCCTCGAGGGGGCCAGGCGCGTTATGGGTGCAGAGATGCCTTTTTAATCTTTTAGTTTATTCTTGGTGGTCCTGGGCCTTGAACTCAGGGCCTGGGCGCTGTCCCTGAGCTCTTTTGCTCAAGGCTAGGGCTCTAGTGCTTGAGCTACGGCACCACTGCCGGTTTCCTGGGGATTCACCAGAGAGAAGAGCCTCACACTTAACTGCCCGGGTTGGTTGGGCGCGGGGGTGGAGTCACCGCGTTGGGGCACCCCTCCCGTTCTTGGGGAGCAGCAGGAACCTCACCCAAGGGCTGAGCCGTCAGCATGGCTTGTGTCAAGGCCAAGGGGCGGGGGACAGGCAGACACAGGTCCTGGAGAGAGGGGCGCGCCTCAAGTCTAGAGGGGGAACTTCCCTAACACCAGGTCTGGGGGCGCCGGGCAGCTGGTGGACGCGGGGGCTGGGGCTGGTCCTTGGGGCAAGCACTGCCCATCCCCGTCGCCTGGTGCAGGGTCCCCTCTCCCTGGGCGGCCTCGGGGTGTCCCGAGTGCAGTGGCGCAGCCTGCGGCCTCCCAGATCGGAAGGGCTGCGCTGCTAAGCGTGGCAGTGGGCATTGCCGGTGGGGGTGCGGCGGGCATTGCCGGGGGGGTGCGGCGGGCATTGCTCCGGGGGACATTGCTCCGGGGGTGCGGCGGGCATTGCCGCGGGGGGGTGCGGCGGGCATTGCCGCGGGGGGTGCGGCGGGCATTGCCGCGGGGGGGTGCGGCGGGCATTGCCCCGGGGGGTGCGGCGGGCATTGCCCCTGGGGGTGCGGCGGGCATTGCCCCGGGGGGCGGCGGGCATTGCCCCGGCGGGGGCATTGCCCTGGGGGTGTGTGGCGGGCATTGCCACTGGGGGGGTGCTCAGCTCCCAAGTCTGTCCTTGACATACCTGGCGGCCGGCCCCCAATGGCAAGAAGTGAACGCCCCGATTGCACCCCGTGCAGGAGACCCCAGGCCACGGATTCCCCTGGCCGGGACCCCACGGCATGGCCCCTAGCTCGCCGGGAGGACAAGGCGCTGCTTTTCCCGCGCCCCAGGCTGTGGCTGTGGCAGGTTGGATGCGGGGGGGGGGGGGGGAAGCTTTTGAAGTTCTCAAGGGAATGTCCTGGGACCGGCGAGGCAGCTTCGGGGGGCTCGTGGGCAGCCGGGGTGCTCTGCTGGGCCCCTCCCCCATAGGCACCGCCCTGCTGTCCCCAGACACCCTGGTGGGCCCTCTGGAGGGGGGATTTGGCCGGAGCCTGCGTTGTCCAGTTGAAATCATGTCTGTGCGCATGCGCCCCCCCTCCGTGGCACCCCCCCCCCCGATGAGAGGTGGGGACTCCTCCCCCTGTACTGTGACAGCTGCAGCAGAGTCAGGCCACGCAGGGTGGGCGCCCACAGGCTGCGGCTTGTGCCTGGATCTCGGGTGGGCGCGGTGGCAGCACCCAGGGACTGGGTGGCAGAGGGACCGTCGGCCCGGGAAGGTGCGATTCCTCCCGGAGTGTGCAGGTTTCCTGGATCAAGGGCAAATGGTGCTTTGTGGTGAAAGCAGTACTTCCAAGGGCGTCTCCAGCGAGTCTTCCCTGGGGACGGTCACCTCTGGGGCCGGTGGCTTTCTCTGTGAAGAACGGCCCTGAGTTCCACGTTAGCCCTGCTCCCGAGCCGGGGGTGAGGGGTGGGGGGGCGGCTCTGGGACGACCAGGATGCTCTCTTGGAGGCCAGACCCTGGGCTCAGTGTGCTTTTCTTTCTCCTGCCTGGTGCTGGTCCTGGGGCTTGAACTCAGGGCCTGGGTGCTGTCCTTTAGCTGCTTCACTCCAGGCTGGAGCTCTACCACTTGAGCCACAACTCCACTTCCGGCTTGTGCATTGGAGAGGAAAGTCTCATGGACTTTCCTGGCCTGCCTAGTTTTGAACCTCCATTCTCAGCCTCCTGAGCTGCTCCCAGGCCTGGCTTGTTCAGCTTTGCAAACCTTCCTGGAGGCCCTCTTGCATCTCATTGGTTAGTCCCGGCATCCACGCCCACCGCCTAAGCCAATCACCGGCACGGGGCAACAGCTGAAGGCCAGTCCGCATTGGGCCGGTGCTGGATGGGATGGGAGGGGGGCAGGTCCTTGAGAGCTGCCCGGCGGACAGGACACCCCGACAGGACACCCCGCTCCCACCATCAGAGCTCCCGCGGGCTCAAGGCACCTTGTCCGGCCCGGAAGGCATTCTGGAAAGTCGGTTTCTGTGGCCACAGCGGCGCCATCTGCCGCCCAGCCGGGTGGCCCGGCCCAGGCCGAGCCATGAAACTCGCCACAAAGACGACCTCCGGTGCCACTCGCCATACACAAACCAGGCCGTGGGGGAATTGAGAAAACACGGCCTCGTCCTGCACCAGGGCCCGCGGCGCCGGCCCCGCATCTGAGTGACAGGGCCAGCTTGGCGGGGCGGTGCTGCGTGGGGCTCGGCGCCCCCTTGGCTTGCCGTCGGGGGGAGGGGGGGCTGGCAGTGGCGTGGGGGTGCGGGCGGCGGCCGGCCGCTCCCACTCTCCCGTAACCGGGCCCGGCCCCTCTCCTCCAGAGCTGCTAACTAAAATGGAAGGTGCTGAAAGAAATACTGCCACTGGAATCGCGCTCCCGAGAACGCGGAGGGGCCGTGGAGGGCGTTCGTGTCTCGGGGAGGAACAAAGCTCCTTCTCGAAGCACACACGCGGCCATCCGCGTTCCTGCGCAGGCACTGAGGGCGCTTAGCACAGTGTAAATCACATTTTACAGGCCACAGATTGCAAGTATGGAGTTCATTAAATGTGTGAAATTTGACATTTGCTTCAGGGCGTGGCTCGGGGCCCTCGTAATGAATCACAAATTGTGTGGGGCGTTGCGATCGCGGTCCGGGTGCCAGCTCCGTCCCCGGCGCGGCCGCACGAACAGGCGACGTGTCGCAGGCCCGCTTCTCCCGGCCCCGGCCCGGGGCGGATGGGGCCCCACCAGCGCCTCGCACCACGGGGTCCATTGCTGAGCCGCAAGCCATTAATGCAGTGGCCATTTTCTGGCCACCGTCTGTGCCTGGCTGGACATGGGTCCCCGAGGATTTAGTGGCAGGCCGGTTAATACGTGGCCTATGGGAGCGTGAAGTATGGGAGGAAGACAGGTGTGTGTGTGTGTGTGTGTGTGTGTGTGTCAGCGCTAGGGGCTGGGGGAGGGTGGTAACTCAGGGCCTGGCACGCTCAGCTGTTTTGTTCATGGCTGGTTTTCTACCACACAAGCCATGCCTCCAGCCTGGCTTTTTGCTAACTGGAAAATGAAGTCTCTCAGGCCCAACCAGAGATCATCTGACCTCAGACTCCCGAGTAAGCTAAGATTACAGGCATCACTACCAGAGCCCAGCAGGTCTAGAATTCTTAATTCAGCCAACAGTGCAGGAGGAGGTAGCAGGTAAAATCGCCATGTTCTGAGGCTCAGGTGATAGGAGTGTCAGGGATGGTCTTTCTGGAGAGACAGGAGAGGTGGGTGGATTTCAGATAGGCTAAGAGTTGGGGATGTGTCGCAGAGGGAGAAGAGGTGTAAGGGAAGACTCCCATCCTGTCTTCAGTCAGGTGATACTCAAATATCTAATAACCAGATGCACCGTAAGGATGAGGGACAAGACTTGGAACTTGTACCGTGGCATGAGGTTCATGGTTGCAGGTGACAGAAGCTCAGTCCATTGAGGTTGTGTTGGGTCCTATGCCTAGAAAGTACATAGTAGAGATGGCTTCAGGCATGGCTAGATCCAGGGCACGAATGCGCTCACGTATCCGCCCCACCCTCCTGGCTGTTTTACTTCGTGTTTGCTCCTTTCTCAGGTGGAACCTCTGCCCGGGACCCGCACTCTCATCCCACCAGTTTTCCAGTCGTGCCTTTTTCTAGACAGTTCCAACACGAGATCTGTGTTTGGATCCCATTACCCTTGATCCCACCTCCAGCTGTGGTTTGGAGAGTGTGGTGCCCGCTGGCCACGTCCGGGCCTCAGAGACCGAGGTGGACATGAGCTCTGCCTCCACCTGCAGGGGGGAGCGGACGTGGGGACGGCCTGGGAGGAGGGCCGAGGTGCCCCTGACCCGAGGCTGCGGGACAGACGTGGAGTCTGGGAGCCCGGGCCCAGGGGTGCAGGGGGGCTTCCGCGGACGGTTCCAGAGCCCCGGCCACGCCAAGGGAGAGGGCAGAGCAGGGCCGGGGACCCGGCGGGAGCCTCTGCCCACGTGGCCTTCGTGACAGCTCACCCCACGATCAGACACAGGGGCTCCCCCAAACTCGGTCCCACCTCAAGAAAGGGGGGGAGGGAGCGGCCAGCAGACGGGCTTTAGGCACAGCGGAATCCGGGGACGTAGAGACGATGAGTTAAAAAGCAAGCAGTTCCTTCTCCATCTCCAGCTTGGCTTTCTCTGTGCTGACTCTTCCCCTTCTGGTGGCAAGATGGCCCTGCTTGCCTTCTGACGGCATGGGCCCAGCCGACAGAGACAGAGACACACACACACAGACATAGAGACAGACAGACAGACAGACAGAGGCAGAGAGACAGGCGCTCTGCAGGCCTCCGTGGCAGGCAGTTTGGCACGATGGTGTGGTGGTGATACTCGTTTCGGCAGTGGGTAGGGAGTTCTGGAAGGTTCCAGCGCACGGAAGCAGGGCTGTGGTGGGCGATCCACAGCGGCTGCGCAGGGGGGACTCAGGCCCAGCAGGAGCACAGGGGTGGGGGGGGGTCGGCTGGGCTGGGTGGGAGGCAGGGAGGCCGGGGGCTGGAGGTCAGGCGTCTGCCTGGGGTGGAGGCGTGGGAGGGGGAGCCGGGTCCGGGGGAGGGGGACCCCTCTCCTCCTCCAGGAGCATTTGGGGGTCACTTGTGGACGCGTGGGCCTCGCCCGGCCCGGGAGGGCGGTCCTGGGATCGCCACGCCACTTTCCACAAAGCCTTCCAGATGTCGCCTTTGTGGGCTCCCTTTATTTATTTATTTACTTTAAGTGGCAACAACAAAGGAAACTTAAGAAAACAACAGCGAAGCAGAACAGAAGCCGGGAAGGCGGCGGCTCTGGGGAGAGGCCGGGCCGGGAGCCCTGCGCCCAGGTGACCCCGCTTCCTGGCCGCCGTCGGGGGCTCCCGGCCTCCGCTTCGCCAGGCCAGTGGCTTCTGCTGACGGAAGCGTCCCCGCCGCCCCGCCCCGCCCCGCCGGCGCCCCGAGCCCCTGCCTGGCTGCAGTGTGGCCCTCGTCCCCCCACCCCGGCCTCTGTACCCGCTCTGGGGTGAGGGTTAAGGACTGTCTGCAATGGCAGCCACCATGGAGAGGGATAGGGTGCCCCCCCCCCCCCCAGCTCGAGGGTCTGGGAGGCCTCCTGGGTATAGCACAGGATATTTAGTTCAATTTGAGTTTCAGATAAATAGCCAATGTTGGGGTTGTTGTTTTTTTGCCAGTCCTGGGCTTGAACTCAGGGCCTGAGCGCTGTCCCCGGCTTCTTTTTGCTCAAGGCTAGCTGTCCCTGGCTTCCTTTTGCTCAAGGCTAGCACTCGGCCACTTGAGCCACAGCGCCACTTCTGGCATTTCTGTGTATGTGGTGCTGAGGAATCGAACCCAGGGCTTCGTGCACGCTAGGCAAGCGCTCTACCACTGGGCCACGTTCCCAGCCCCAACCTCTTTTTATTTTTTTTCAGCGTGTGTCTCAGTGCATTGGGGCAGGCTCACACTACAAATAATTGGCAGATTATCCAATCCAGTGCGGCTGAAGTGAGAAAGAAATGTTTCCACGTGGGCAGCTCTGGAGGTCTCGCGGGCTTCAGGTGCAGCGGGATCCAGGGGCTCTGACACTGAGCCGCAGGTACCATCCCCCTCTCCCCCTCCCCCCACGCCCACGTCCACGCGGACGGGCCTCCTCCCACGTGCGCTGGGCAGAGATGGCAAGCGGAGGGACGCCTTCAGGCCTCAGGGAGGAGAGAGAACGCATGCGCGCGGGCTCCTCCCCATCCCGCACGAGATCCCGCGCGCTCTCACGGCTGCCTCCCATTGGCCGGCTGCTCTGGATGCCAATTGGCCAGACGGGGGTCACCCGCCAACCCCAACACGGTACGCAGAGTTCATTTCCCCTCCAGCCCACAGCCGAGGGCCGGGAAGGCCTGAGCCCAAGAGGAAGTTTCCCCCAAGGAGAGGGAAAGGCCGGGACCAGACGAACGCCGTCGAAAGAGGCAGCGGCAGGCATCCCCCACTCAGAGCCAGGATTGGGGTGCAGTGGGAGAGGGACCCCGTTGTCGGTCTCTCCTCAGCGCTGGGGAGCTGGAGGGCGTGCTGCCTCGCTCTGCAGTTTCCATTTCGTGTTGTAATTCACTTTGTCCTGAAAGTTGATTACAGTGCTGCTTGCCTGTGACTGAGTCAGCCCCGCAGAAGAGCCGCCTGGAGAGGCCGAGACAGACAGACAGACAGACAGGGGGAGGGAGGAGCAGGCAGGCAGACAGAGCCACGGCGTGGCGCCCCCGGCCTGGCTGCAGCTCGCAGACACCGAGGCGGCCCGGCTGCGTTAGGGGAAAGGTTTGGGACCTGTGCCCGGCGCTGGAAACCGAGGCACGGGCATTAGAATGGACGTGAGGGGCTTGGTAGGAACCCGGCTTTCCTCCGGCCCTCCACCCTGCACCGCCCGCGTCCCAGGCCCCGCGGCCCCGGCCCTGAGTGGAAATGTCCACCCGCCGCGGACACTGGTGCGCAGCGCGCCTGCGCGCTCCCCAAACCCCCACCACCCAGCTACCAGGACGCCGAGACCTGAGGATCCTGGTTCAAAGCCAGCCCAGGCAGGACACAGGAGGCTTTCCAATGAACCGCGAAAGACGCTGGACGTGGAGCTGTCGCCTGCAGCACAAAAGCTCAGGGCCGGGGCCCCGAGCATACCCCAAAACCCTCCACTTACAACTACGGGCGGCGCCCCTCTGCCGGGCGTCCACTGGGCTGCCGTCCGTCCATCCCGCCGCCACCGCCTTTCCTCACGCCGCCCGCTCCTGCTGCGCCCCACGGGGCCCGAGCGTGGCCCCTGAAGGGCGAGTCCTCCCCCTCCCCCCGACCCTCCCCTCACCCCCCCCCGGCTCCCAGGCCCGCCGGCCGCTCTGTTGACCTTGGAAGGCCCGGCCTCCTTTGTGACACTCTCCCATTGTTGCCGGGCGCCCGAAATACTTTTATTCATGGAAAAACAGGGATGGCTCCACAAAGCAATATTTTGACAAGCGCAGAGGAGCCGGCCGAGCGCCCGGCACATCCGCAGGAAGCGCAGCTCCTTACCCGCGGGGCCACGGGCCTCACGCGAGCCGGCCCCGCGGGGCACCGGCCCGGCCCGGCCTCGGGGGGCTGCTCCCGCGCGCACCCCTCGGTGCGTCGATAAAGGCGCGCCGGGCGCCCAGGGGCCCCCTGGCATCCGCCGGGCACGGGGGAGGCGGGGAGACTGGTGGGCTCTCCGTCACCCTGCGCAGGCTGGGGGGGGGCCGCGCTCCCCCATCCCCAGCGCCAGGCTCTCAGCACGGGCCTGGTGCAACGTTTTTAATCCTCACAGTGGCCGCACACGTGTGTGCATGTATGTGTGCATATGGGGGTATCTGTATATGTGTGTGCATGTGTGTGTATGGGGTATGTGTGTATGTAGGGGTATGTGTGCATATGGGGGTATCTATATGTGTGTGCATGTGTGTGTATGGTGTACGTGTGCGTATGGGGGTATGTGTATATGGGGGTGTGTGTATGGGTGTGTGTGTGTGTACCAGGTGTGAACTCAAGGCTTCACACTCTTCTTGCTTGACGGTTTCACCCAAGCCTAGCGCTCTTCCGCTCCATCGCGCCGCTTCCGGTTTCCTGGCAGTTCATTGGAGAGCAGAGTCCCCCGGCCTTTCCTGCCCCGGCTGGCTTTGAACCGTGGTCCTCAGATCTCAGCCTGTGGGGATGGCAGGCGGGAGGCGGGTGCCGGGCAGCGCGTTTGGTTCTTGGATCAGCAGAGCCGTTCCAGTCGCGGAGATGCGCCGGTGCTTCCCTCCGCCGCCGCGGGCTCGAGGTTTCGGGCGCCGCCGCCGTCTGTTTTCTTCTCGCTGGAGAGAGGGAGCAGCCACGCGGCCGCAGAGCCGCCCGCGGCCGCCGCTCCTCCCCCTCCCCCTCCCCCCTCCACGTCAGCGCCCGTCTAGGAACGGCCGCGGCGGAGGGAAGCTCGCTGTCAGCAGCCCGAGCTGGCAGCCGCGGCCGGCCGGGTCACATTGCAGCCGGGGACCCGGGACGCTGCGCTTCCCGCTGGCAGCCGGGCGGGGAGGGGCGCGCGGGCCGCGGGGCGGGACAAAGCCGGGCCCGGAGCCGGCAGGGGGATGCGGGAGCTCTCTGCCCGGCACCCCGCCAGCGGGGCGGGGGTCCCCGGCACAGGCCCAGCGCTCTCCCCAGGACGTGAAGCTCTGCGGCCGGGGGAGCCCCCCCCATCCCATCCCCGCCCCTGGCCAGCCCCAGCGGGGTCCCCAGCCCCCTTGGCCCCCGTGGAGCGGGCCGTGGCCTGCCAGTCCCTCTCTCAGCAGACAAGGACCCTGCCCTGCCCGCCCGTTCCCACTCGGCCGCTTCCTGTGGGGTGGCCTCGGGCCCGTGCCTCGGTTTCTCCACCTGCACAGTGCAGATGATGGCCGCCTCCATCGCCGGGTTTCTGTGCGGCCCGGGGGAGCCGGTCGGTGGGGGAGACTCGAGGACCCCGCTGCTGATGTCACACGGGCCCCGAGTTAGACAGACGGGGCTTGTTTTCCTCGTCTAGCGGCGAGATGAGTCATGACCAAGCAAACCGAGCCGATGAGACAATCCCCTCCTCGGTTATTCACTCGACAAACATCGCCGGGCCCAGCCGTAGGCCGGGCACCGGTCCAGGCGTGGAGCACACTCCAGGGGTACGGCAGCACCCCATCCTGGGGTGCCGGGATGGCAAGGGGAGGACGAGGGGTCCCGGCACGGTTCCCGGCGTGGTGGTCGGGACTGGAGACGGGGCCACAGGTCAGAGCAGAGGCGCCTGCTGCCCGAGACACGCAGCCAGCCACGGGGCAGGGGGGGGCGGGAGGGGGGCGGGAGGGGGGCCCGGGCGGGAGGCGGCGGGGGGAGCGCTCCGTGGCGTGGCCTCTCCAGTGCGGGCCGTGGCCGGGACCCCAGGACGATGATGGGGTGGAGAGCGTGGCCGAGGCCTGGAAGCCCCCGCGGCCCCCCGCGGCGTTCTTGTCCCGCGTGGGTGTGCCAGGCGGCAGCCCCTGTAGCCACCTTTACGGGCACTTAGTGTGCACCAGGTGCTGCACTTGGGGAGCAAACCAGCCCCATGTGAAAGCGTGAGAAAGCGGCCTCCTGAGGGAGCGCACCCCCACATCATCGCGGAGGCGGCAGGGCGCCCCACACGGGGGGAGGAGGAGGGAAGCCAGGAAGGCACGGCCAATCGGCTTCCACGTGCCTCAAGGTCATTGGAGGTCGCTGCTGCCTACAGCAGTTCACCCCTCACCTGAGTCAGCCAGGCCTTTTGCGTTCGGTTCTTTTTCAGGTCGGGTCTCATGCTTTTGCACGAGCCTCGGACCCTGGTCCTCCTAGATCAGCCTCAACCAGCTGGGACTATAGGCCTGCACCGCCCTGCTCGGCCTAGGTCCGTCCTTTAGGCCTCAATGAGGTGACTGGGGCCAGAGCAGGGGGCGGTGGCCCAGACAGGTGTCCACGGCCCTGCAGGTGAGCATGGCCCTCGGGACAGAGGGCCCTGGGTTGCCATGGAGACGCCCTAGAGGGCGGGTGGGGGCTGTGGTGGGGCGGTCGCTCGGCGTGCGAGGCAGGTGCATTGAAGAGAGAAGACACAACAGCGAGGGCAGGGACCTCGCAGCCGCCACAGGCGCGGCTTCTCTGCTCGCCAAGACGCCACAGGGTCCTTCTCTGCGCCTACCCCGGCCCCCCTGCCCCCCTTCCCGTCCCCCCCATCCCCACCACTCAGTCACAGCCAGGCCTGCAGCCTCCCTCTGTGAGACAGCGCTTGGGAGTGGCCGGAGCAGGTGGGTTCTAGACACCCGCGGCCGGGGTTCGAGTCCCCGCTCTGCCACTTACCGGCTGCGCAGTCTTGGGCACGCTGCCATTTCCTCACGCAGTCATTGAAGCCGTCGCTCGGCAGGGGCTCAGCGCCTGGGGGTGATCAGCCGAGTCTGCTTGCGTGCACCTGAGTCCGTCCTACTCGTTAGGCTTGGGACTGCGCCCCCAACTTGGGTCTGCGTGTGGGCCACACGGATGGGGGACAGACAGGGCCGGCGGGCACGGGGACGCTGTCTGGGGGCAGTGGCTGCGTAAAGCGGGGGGCAGGTAGGTGCTCCGAGCTGCCCTGCTTGTGCAAGGAGCCTGCAGGTGGGTGGAGGGGGCTGGGCACAAACACCTGTTGTCCTGTGTCTCACGATCCCCGAACCACTTAGCCCTCCTAGACACTGCGTGTGCGCGTGCGTGTGTGCATGCGTGCGTGCGTGCATGTGTGCGCGCGCGCTAGTCCTGGGCTTTGAACTCAGGACCTGGGTGCTGTCCCTGAGCTCTTTCGCTCAAGGCTGGCGCTCTACTGCTTGAGCCACAGCTCCACAGCTGGCCTCCTGGGCGGTTCATTGGAGATCAGAGTGTCAGGGACTTTCCTGCCCTGGCTGGCTTTGAACCGCAGCCCCCGGCCCTCGGCCTCCTGGGCAGCTGGGATGAGCGCGCGAGCCGCCAGGCCTGGCTCACCTTGTGTTGACTTGGATTGCACCTCGCGCCCGCCTTTTCCTCACATGCTAGCGAGCTCCCCTCCAGCTGAGAGCGTCTATTTTTGGGAGTTTTCGTGGATAATTTAGTGGGCGGAAGCTCCTCGCCCACCCCCTTCGGAGCAGCCCTTCAATAAGGAGGGAGCTCCCCCGAAGTGGAAAGCAGTGGGTGGTTCGGTTCAAAAGGACAAAATATTTCTTGCCCTGGCAATGGGAAAGGAAAGAAATGGTCTGAGGAACAGCTCAGCGCAGCCCGGCGCTGCGCTCACGAGGGCAGGCGGGGTGACTCAGCGCAGCCCGGCCGGCTACACTCATGGGCTTTAAGAGGGAAAAACACTTCACCGTGACACTGCGCCCCATAAAAATGTGGCTCCGGCCCACGCTGCCGCGATCCAGAAGGCGCCCCGGGCTCCGCAGGCCCCGGGCACCTGTGGCGTGGGGGCCTCGCTGCCCAGCCCTGAGGCCGGGGGGGGGGGGGGGCAAGGACCCGGGCTCTGCTGCGAGGGTTGGGTTCAGTTCAGGGCCAGTTGTGTGAACCTGAGCTCAGTCTGCTCATCCATCACATGGGACGCACACGCACGCACACGCACACGCACACGCACGCCGCCACCGCGCTGCTGGGGAATCGAACCGGGGCCTTGTGCATGCTAGGCAAGTGCCCTACCCCAGTGCTGCTACCCGGCCCGGGCCAGGGCCCCCACGGAAGGGCTGTCTGTGCCCCGGGCCTGGCTCGGGGAGGCCCGTCTGCTCCTGACTCATGCCCGGACCGTGGGAAGGTGGGAGGGTTTCTTTTTTAAAGATATATATTTTTAGCATTTATGCTATGTCTCATTGTTCTTAACACTTTAATTAAATGAGCTCGTTTAATCCTCTCACCTGGGTCCCCGTTTTATGGACGGGGGAAGAGGAGACAGGGCAGAGCCATATGCTGTTGGGCCCGCCCAGGGCGTGAGGTCGGTCCTTCAGGTTGGCCTAGCCAGTGTTGCTCCGGAGAACTTTCCAGAGTGTTTGCTTGTTGTTGGTTTGTTTCTGCTGTTGGTAGCTAGCTGCCACCTGCGGCTTTTTGAGCCCTGGAAATGTGGCTTGGGTAATCGAAGAGCCTGACTGACGTTTTAATTGCTTGTAATTGATTTTCACTTGAACGGCCGTGTGGGAGCAACGGCAGCCGCGTTGTCCAGCTGAGGAGCAGCTCCTCCTCCCAGCTTTGGTGTATGGGTTTGCAAGGGGAGCGATGAGCAGGAATTTAGAGGCGACTGCAGCCCAGGGCCCCTGTGCCTGGAGCTGCTGAGGTCGGAGCTGCTGCTGAGAGCGTGACTGCGTGCGGTAGCCATCTTCCGAAGTCATCCGTTAGTGTCAAAAGGAAGGTGGACCTCCCTCCTCCCTAGGGTGATCAACGGTGCCAACTTGCCCTGGACTTCTTTGGCTTGAAAACTGAACGTCTGACGCTGGGTACAGTGACTCTCACCTCTGAGGCTAGCTGCCTGAGAGGCAGAGGTGGGGAGTCTCACAGTTGGAGGCCAGCTCAAGTTAAGATTCCCATCTCAACCCACAAGTCAGGCATGGTGGTTCTTGTCTATAATCCCAGCTCTGCAGGACATAGAGGTAGCAGGATCATGGTCTGAAGCCCACAATGGGCAAGAAATAAATAAATGAAGCAAAACCAAAAAATGGCTGGAGTTGTGGCTTCTGTGGTAGAACTCCTGCCTTCCAAGGCCCTGAGTTCAAACCCCAGTGCCTGCAAAAAAAAACAAACAAAAACCAACCTCCCCTCCCAAGCCCTGAAAGTCTTGAAGGCAGGGAAGCGCTGAGGCCGGGGCACGGCGGGCCGCTTGTAGTGGGAGAGGAGGTGGGGGGGAGTGGGAGGGCTCCTTGGGGCAGAAGCCCCCTGCAGCCCTCCAGGCGGTACCTGGGACATGCCACGCACCCCAGAGGCAAGCTCCCCGCCCGCCCGGTGTCTCCCCTCCCTCTTGGGAAGCAGGGAGAAGATCTGTGTAGGATTCAGCAGGGCCATTCCTTCACCTGGGGCGGGGGCGGGGGGGGCGTCCTCATCTTGAGCTCCTTGGCGGAGACTAGGCTGCTCTTTGGGGTTCAAGGCCTCTCCCTGAGGTGGGGCGAGTCCTGGGTGGGGGTAGGCGGGGCTTTCTCAGGCCCTGGGCCCTCCCGGGAGCGGCGTGGCGAGGCCATTGCGGGGCGAGGCGTGGGAAAGCAGTCCCACGCGGCGAGCGGCGGCCTCTCGGTGCCTCTTGAAGTTCAAGTCCCGCTGTGGGAGAGCGCGGGGCGGGGGTGACTCACTGGCTTTTGGTTGCTCCCCAAGGTTATTTTATCGGGGTTCACCCTAGCATCTGAGGTGGTCACGTTCAAGGCTGGCTTTTTATCAGTGTGTCCGGGAGCTCGGTGCCCCACGGGGTGAGGACGGGGAGCCCCTGGGGCCCCTGCCAGCTGCAGCCCGTGCCTGCTGGCCGCCGATGGGTACCGCAAGGGGCGCCCCACAGATCGGGGAGGCTGTGGGGTCCGGGGCATCCCTTGCCTTTATTGCCCTGTTTCTGGGGAGCACGCATAAACACAGGGTTGCCTGGTGCCTGCCTCTCTCCGGCCATCTCACTACTGCTGGAACCTCTGAGCGGCTCTGGAAACCTCTGGAAACCTCTGGAAACCTCGGGCTTTCTAAATGAATCTAAAAATAAACCCTGCCGAAAAAAAAAAAAAAAGCTCCGACTTGGAGAGTTGACACAGGGCTCTTATTTACTTCTTCTCCTTCCTCCTCCTCTTCCTCCTCCCCCTCCTCCTCCCCCTCGCTGGACGCGGCATCTGGGCAGCAGCCGGGCCTGGGCAGCGCCCGGTGCCCGCCGACCCCAGCTGGGGTGGGGGGTGGGGGGCGCACCCCGGGCCGCTCTCCCCCAGGGGTGTCTGCTTGAGACATGGGGGGCTCCGGGGCCTGCTGGGCGAGCGCCCGCCGGGCCCCCCTCGGGCCGGCCGCCCCGGGCTCCCTCGCTCGGGCTCCCGCGCTCCCTCTGTGGCTGTGAACAATCGGGGACTTGTGCTGGCGGCGGAGCCCCGGCCTGGCGGCCGCGGAGGTGACGTCATGGGCTCCGGAGCGAGGAGTTTGCAGGAAAGCCCTTGGTTTGGGAGATGGCGGGGATCCAGCGGTTTCCATGGCGCTGGATAAACAGGAGGAAACAGTGAGGGAATCCCGATATTTTACTGCATTGAAAGCCTATAAACACGGCGCGCGGGGAAGGAAGTCGCGCTGCCTCTGGAGTAAGCGGATCGCGGAGCCACCGAGCCGCCGCCGCCGCGCCGGGAGGGAGGGAGGCGCAGCCCGGGCCGCTCCAGCTGCCGCCGCCCGGGGGGCCCGCCCCGCGCCCCGCCAGCCCGCGCCGCCAGATGCAGACCCACGCCGCGCTCCCGCCCGGCCCCTGCCAAGCCCTGCGCGCCATGGGGGCTGCGGACCCAGGTAAGCAGCGCGCGGCGGCGGCGCCCACCCTCCCCGCCCTCCCCGGCCCGCCTCCGCCCCCGCCACGGGGCGGGCCGCGGTGGACGGCTTTGCGCGGGACGCCCCGGGGTTCCCTCCGTGGGATCGGGGACCCCCCACCCCGGGGAGCCTGGCTGCTGATCGCTGGCTGCTTACGCTTCCCTGCGCTCGCTCGCTCGCCGGCTGGCCGGGGCAGCGGGGACCGTGTGGCCGCGCCGTCATCGCCATCACCGTCATCGCCGCCACCACCATCACCACCCTCGCACTAACTCGGTTTTCTTTTAAGAGAACGCGCCGGGCATCTCCCTGTGTGGTTGCCAAAGTAAGGAAAAGGTGGCGTTGGAGTGCAGACCCGCGCACCGGGTCCCCGCGGGGATTTTCTTGCTCTTCTGTTCCATGTGTCTGATGGATCAAAGTCTCCGCCCTCCACCTCCCCGGTGCGCCCCGCTCTGTCCTGGCTTCTCTCCCCCCCGCCCCTGGGGCTGGTTCTAGGATGTCGGCCGAGAGGGAGGGTGGGCTTCGTGCACCAACTCCGTGCGGATGGCCATGGCCCGCACTCGGGCGGCCGGGCTGAACTGGGAAGCCCGGGGGCTTTGAGCGCACAGGCGGCGCGAGTCCGCGAGCCCCGGGGCTGAGCCTGCGGCGGGAAGGGCGCAAGGGTTAAGTGAAATCGGCTCGTGGAGGAGGGCTTAGCCTGCTGTCATAAACTGGGGTTTTGAATGTAGGTTTTGTGCGCTCGCTGCGTGGCTGATTACAGTTCTGGGGGCTGGGAATTGGGGGGGGGGCAGTGACAACTTCAGTAAAGAAAGCCGAGGGGCTCTTGGGGAGCCGGGCTGCGGGGAGGCGAGGCGAGGTGAGCAGGGCGTGTGTTTTGCCCACTGGAAGCTCAGTGGCATATTTTTAGCTGAGTTGCACTTTTTGAAAGCAAGATCCTGCCAACGCTTTTTTCTTTTTCCTGAATGTTTTAAAATTGGTACCAGTTTATCCTGCCCAGTGCCAGAGGTCAGGCCGCAGAGGTGTGACGACATGGTGACAAGGAGCAAAGAATCTTTCTAATATCGTGTCGTCTGCAAAAGCCAGGGCTTCAGACGGGCGACACGCAAATGAAGCAGACGGGCGACACACAAATTAAGGCTGTGGGATCGTTTTTTAGTGTCATAAAAACTGAAACCCAAGCCAGGCGCGATGGCTCATGCCTGTAATCCTAGCTACTCACGAGGCTCAGAGCTGAGGACCAATGTTCAAAGCCAGCCAGAGGAAGGAAAGTCTCCAGTGAAGCACCCCCAGAAAAAGGCTTGAGCTGTGGCTCAAGTGGCTCAAGGCGCTAGCCTTGAGCACAAAAGCTTAGGGGCAGCGCTCAGGCCCTGAGTTCAAGCCTCAAGATGGGCGCAAAAAACCAAAAGAAGCCCGAAACTCCATGATGCTGCGATGGGGAGGAGAGACCAAGCCGAGCTTGCGCTCAGTGGCGCTGGGCGAAGGCAGCTTGCCGCGGACAGGCGAGGGTCTCGTGTGCTCATGCGCTCTAACCCACGCCCCGTGCTTTCCGGACACCAGTGACCAGCTGGTGCAGATTGAGGGCCTGGGACAATGCAGGAGGTTTGGCATACAAGTCCATGGCCGCCTTCTGCAGCCCGTGTTTGGGTATGGGGGGGATCTGGAGCCTATGCACACGAGTGTGGGTTCCACTGTGGGAGACAAGGGCCCCAGATTGTTCCAGCAAACCACACTTAGCATGCCAAGGCAACTGGGCACAGAGAATACAATTCCAGTCATCAGAAACAGCTGCCTTCCAACAGGCCGAGCCAAACACATCAGCTCTGCCCTGGGGAAGGGGTGGGGTCCCAAGAGAGAAAGATCGAGGGTCCTTTAGCTCAGGTGTCACTGGATCTAAGAGCCCCCCAGCCCCCCCGGGCTCCGTGCAGGGTGCAGCGCAGGATAGAAATGTTTGCATGGTGAGAAAATTCCCAACTTGCCGTGCGGCTTTGGAGAAGTGAAATCCTGCACGAGGTGTGCGCGGTGTTATCTAAGTGGAGATGATGGAAAGTATTTCAGGAATAAACAAACCCACGGGCTTTGCTCACACCCAGCCCCAAGTTCCCTAACTTCCGTTTGGATTGGGATTTCTCCTTGGCCACATCCCAACTGTGTGATCTCGGGCCAGTCACTTAACCTCTCGGTGCCTCCATTTCCTCCTCTCCACCACGGAGCCCGGGCTGCCCTCTCAGGTGGCTGTGAGGTTCTGTGAGCCCCTCAGAGGTCTTCTTCCTCCTTGATGCAATTCCTGTGACATTCAGCATGCAAAATAATCCGTGGCTGGGCACTGGTGGCTCACGCCTGTAATCTCAGCTACTTAAGAGGCTGAGATCTGAGGATGGTGGTAGTTCGAAGCCAGCCTGGGCAGACACATTTGAGAGAGAGTCTTATCTCCAATTAACCAACAGAAAGTCAGACGTGGAGGCGTGGCTCAAGTGGTAGAGCACAGCGTTGGGTGGAAAAGCCAAGGGAGAGAGCATGAGGCCCTGAGTTCAAGCCCTAGTACTGGCGCCCAAACCACCCCACCCCCACCCTCATGTTGAATAGACTCTGGGCTCCACGGTGAGACTTTTTTAACGGACACAGTGCTTTCTACAGCCCAAGGTTCTCTTTGACCGGAGCCTCGGAACAACAGATTAGGAGAAGCTCATGCCCCGCGCTGAGATCTCCGTGTGATCTCCTCATCTCAAAACGGGGCTGGGTTGTCGCAAGCGCGCCTGAAATCATGCCCAGAAAACGCTTAGCTCTGGGCTTTGCCTGCGGGCTTTCTGGGCTTTGCGGGCGGGATTGTCTGACAGCGAGGACCACGACTCCAGCCTGGCCCAGAATCACCCGGCAGACGCCAAGCCCACCTCGGGCCCCGGGTCTCCGTCCCGGATGGCAGAGCCAGCGTGCGCCTTGTGCAGATTCAGCCTTCCTCTTCCTGCCCGCTGTTTCCAGTGAGGACTGCCACCAGTACCCCCGTTTGTGGGGGAGGAAAGGGGGTGCGGGGGGGGGGCTGGCCAGTGTTACCTAGTGGTGGAGCCTTCTAGGTGCTTGGCTTCTTTTGATTTCGTTTCCCCATTTCCTGGAGTTTGTGCTGATAAATATTGTTTTATATGATAAGAGGCAGAGAGGCCCGCGCCTTTGCCTTCCTCCCCAGGGCCCTCGTTCGGTGTCACCCGCGTGCGAATGCCTGGAGTCCTGTGTGATTAATGCGTCAGGTCCCCGTGTGTTTTCGATCTGGCTTCCACATGTCTTTTGATTGTTGACTAACACGATTCTAATTTCTAAATGCCACGTGGCAGATGAGGTACCTAAGTGTGTGTGTGGGGGGGGTGGTGGTGGCAGACCCCATGTTGGTTAGAGATGGGGAAACTGAGGCAGGCAGGAAGCCTTGGTGGGACTTGCCTCAGAGAAATGAAAGCACAGTTTCTTCTGGCTTGGGGGGAAGGCCAGTCCTGCGCCAAGGCTGAGATCATCTTCGCTGTTCCCCGCCAACAGCGCCCCCTGCAGGACACCCTTCCTCCGGCCAGAGGGCAGGGGGAGTCAGGCCTAGGGAGAGCGCTCCTTCCCGGGGTGGTGAGCCCTGGAGGGCAGGGGCCAGACCTCCTGTCGGGCGCTGGGGGCCGTTTCTGCTACCCCGGGGCAGGCCGCTGGAGCGCCAAGTCAGAGTCTGCAATTCTGTCCCGGGCTGGTTGGCTGTGTGACCTTGTACGAGTCACTTCACTCCTGGGTGACTCAGTTTCCCCGCAGGTCTAGAGAGGAGCTGTAAGGCGGAGGAGCCCAGCTCCACTGACTGTCCGGAATGCTGGGACAGGACGGGGAGCCGGGCCGTCTCGGCCCACATGGGGCTCGTGCGCCCTCCAGGGGGGCCCCGGCGGGCTAGGGAGGAGCCACGCTGCCTTGGCTGGGTGGAATGCGAGAGGCGCGGCACGGGGGGGGGGGCGTGCAGGGCGTCACGGTGAGCGGGCGTCACGGTGAGCGGCGGCGGCTGCAAGACCACGAGCCGGGCAGAGAGAAGCAGCGGCTCCGCGGGGCGGAAGTGTGAGGCGGAGGCGTGGCAGGGCCGCTCCCCTCCCGCCCGCCCCCCCCTTCCCTCTGCGGGCGCTCACTCCTCATCTCAGCCCCCCCCTCCCCCGCCGATCCCAGCCGGAGAGATCTCATTCCCACCGAGGTCCTGTTTGCAGACGCGCTGGGGGAGGGCTGAGCGTGTCCTTCCTGTGGGGCGGAGGTCACAGTTCACAGCCTGAGGGGGGCGCGGGCAGCCAGGGGGCGGGAGCAGCAGCCGCCCCCCCCCCCCAGCCCAGAGCATGGCTCCTCAAACTGTGTGCCCTGGGGCACTGGGGTCCCCGAGGAGAATCCTCCCTCCCTCCCCCCCACCCCCGCCTTTGAAGCACGTGACTCTGTGGACACAGGACACCCGCACCCCGGCCTTCCGCAGGGCTCCACCTAGATTTTCCATGTCGCTCCCCTTTCACCCTCGGCTTTCCGCGTCCACTGGAAGTCCTTCAGCTGGGGCAGATCGGCCCTCTGCTACGACCCACGGTGTGACTCAGCCACGAGTGTCAGTCGTGTGTGTGTGTGTGCATGTGTGTGTATGTATGTGTGTGTGTGAGAGACACAATACCAGTGGGGTAGCATGGGCCGCTCAAACAACCCAAGCCTGCCTCAGTTTCCTTAACTGAAATGTAGGATAACAAACACCATCATGTATACGTGGGGCACTCGGGGTCTAACTCAGGCTATCAGCAGTGCTTGGAGGAAACCGAGTGGCAGCTCATGAGCTGCCCTCTCCACTGTTATTTGTTATCCCTCCACCCACCCATCCGCTCACCCAAGCAGGCAGCCTTTCACCTGCCCCTCCGCCCTCCCTCCTTCAGTTCCCCCTCCCCCACCGGTCGGCCATTCATCTGCACATCCATTCCCTGGGAGCCGTGGATGAGGGCGGCTCGCGGCCTCCGCTCGCCGGCCTCCCCTCCGCCTGGCCACCTCGCGGGCTCGTGGGTTGCAGGCCTCTGGTTGGCCTGCGTCCCCTCGGTCACTTCTTCGCTCAGCAGTGGGACACTTGTCTCTAGTGTCAAGATCCTGTTAGGATCACGGTCCAAGGCCTGGAGCGGGGGTTCGATGGTCCGCCCTTTGCCCAACATGCATCGGCTCCGAGTTCGGGGGGTGGGGTAGGGAGAGGAAGGTGGAAAGGACAGGACAGGACAGGACAGGACGGGAAAGGTGCTTCTTAAAAGAACACCCAGGTGCTCTGGGCAGAGGAGGAAGGACCCACCGTGAGCCGGCACCGTCCACCCGCGTGTACTGGATTCGAAGCGTTCCGCCGTTAGGGACTGAGAGGGCCGGGATGGGGGTGGGGTGGGCTGTTGTCACTGGCTTCCTCCTGCCTCTCAGAGGAGGGGACGGGGTCCCCTGCTTCTTGCTGGCGTGGACCTTGGCCTTGCTCCTAGTGACCCCGCTGCCAGTGTCCCCGCTGGGGCCTTCAGTTCCCACTGCTCTGGGATTTACCAGCTGCCCCCAAAGTGCTCGTGAATCTGCAGTGGGCCGCATGGAGGAAACAGAGCAGAGCTCGCTTCCCGGGGCGGCCCGGCCTGGCGTGGGGCGCAGGCCCGGGCGCTGCCCTGGAGCCGCGGCTCTCCTGGCTGTCACCCGGGGAGCCCTTGGCAAGCTCTTGGTGGAACATGGATACCTGTCGCACCCCGAAGACTGTTGAGATCCCAAGTCACCGGTTGGTGTGGAGGGGCCCAGGTGGTTGAGCTGTGTGGCCCGGGTACAGAGCTCTGTGCGAATGCAGGGGGGAACCCCACCACAGAGGGGCCCCTCACTCCCACGTCACCCCCAGGTCACCCCGAGTGCTGAGCTGAAGCCCGGCCGCATGCTTGCCAGGCACGCCCATCGAGCCACACCCGCAGCCCCGCCGGAAGCTGTGTCCCCTCCTGACTAGGCAGGCGGGCAGGCGTCACCCCCACCCCTGTCCCGGGGCTGCTGACCCTCAGCACCTGCTGCCCTTTAGAGGGCTCTGCAATCGGAAAAATAACCTTCAGACACCTGCTGGAGGGGGGCCCGGGTGAGCAGGGGGGACCCCAACTTCCATCTCCTGTCTAGTCGTGTTTCCCAACTCCCAAAGCGTGAGGAGACCCGGGCAGGTGTGTTAGGTTGCTCACCGTGGCGTGGGTTTGGATGCCCGCTCACCCCAGAAGCCTGGTTTAGAGGTGCTTTGCTGAGCCCCGAGCCCAATTTGCAGGAGGACGGCGGCCGAGGAGCCCCACATTTCTGCTCTGCCCCCCAACGCCAGAGCTTCTGGCCTCCACCCAGGACGGAGGCCTCCCCAGCCTTTTCCAGCCCCTGGTGGGCTCTGCCCTGGTACCCCCTGCCCACAACCCCGGGAGCACCGTAGCTGGCTGGCGCGGGCTGGGCGCGGGGTCCTCGGTCCCTGGCTGAGGGTGGGTGGCCTGGAAGGTCACCCGGGAGCACTCGGGAGCACGTGGCTCGTTCCCACGCCCGGGAGACGGAGTTGAGGGTCAGGGATGCTAGGCCACAGGTGTGGGCACACAGGAGCGCCCGGAAACTGGGCAGAGGAGGGCACTCCCGAGGAAGGCAGGGCGGGACCCCTGTCTAATCCAGACCCGGGGTGCGCCAGGGGAGGTGGGCGGCTAAGAGCCGGGCCTTGCGCAGGCCTGCGGCCTCCTCCCCCCGCCCGCCCTGCCCGCGCCCGGTGCGCCCCGCCCGCCCGCCCTCCCGCCCGCCTCCGGCCCGGCCGCGGCCCCGCCTCCCCGCCCCCCTCCGCGGGCAGCAACAGGTGGCTGGGGAGCCGGAAGCGCGCGCCGCCGCCGCCGCTCCGCTCCGGGCGCGTCCGGGACCCACTGCGCCCCGCGTGCGCCCCCGCGAAGAACGCGGCCCCCCGCGCGGCGCGGCACGGGGACGCGATCGAGCCCCGGACGCCCCCTCCCGGGCCCCCAGACTCCTCACTCGGCGCCATGGACGCCCCGGGGCTGCAGCCTGACCCCGATGGCGGCGGCGGCGGGGGCGCCTCGGGCCTCGAGCCGGGGGGAGACCCCCAGGGCGAGCTGGACTTCTCCATCCTCTTCGACTACGACTACTTGCCCAGCGAAGGTCGGTGCGGGCGCCCCCGCCTGGCGCCCCAGCCCGGGTGGGGACAGGGCCTGGGGCCCTCGTGGGCGATCGGTTCCTGATGGGTTCCTGGGCACCCCTCCGCGGGGCCTGGAGGGCTAGGCTGGGGGAGGGCGGGGGGCGGGCCTGGGGGAGAGGGAAAGGCAGAGCAGAGGAGCCAGCTTCGGGGCCACTGCCCCCTCCACGGGGTCTGGGGGGGCTCTGCCCAGGGGAGGAGGGGGAAGGGCAGGGAGACACAGGTGCCCCCCCCCAGGACACGGGTCCCATCTCCCCTTCGGGGTGGAGTTTCCAGTCACCTGTGGCCTCCCAGGTTGAGGGGCTGGCAGGTGCCCAGGCTGGGGGCCGGGTGTGCCCAGAGTGGGCTGGCGACGCCATGGGCATGATTTATCTGACTGCGCGGGGAGCAGGCGAGGGCAGGCGGGGAGGGGCGTCAGCTTGGGGGAGCCCGGGCCTCCTGGTCCTGCGGGGAGAGGCCTCTGCCCTCCTGCCGGGGCCTGGGGTGACAGTGACAGGCCCACGGGCCACCGGGCCTGCGGGAGCCAGCCGGCTGGCTAGAGGGGACCCGGTGTTGAAACCGAAGGAGGCGGCCGCTCTCCTGGGCGAGGGTGGTTTGTTTCTGGCGTTGCGAGCCAGTTTCCCCCGTGGGCCGCCGCGTTGAGGACCCACCCAAGGCACCTGTCAGGGCTGCTTTGTAAGTGAGGTGCCCCAGTCACAACGTGGGGGGCGCTGGCTGGCTGGGGAGGGCGTGCACTGCTGACCCAGCTTCTCCAGTCTGCCTCTGGGGTCCCGGGACTTCCCCAGGCGGGGCGGGGCTCAACCCAAGGGGGGGGAGGAGGAGGGAGAGATGGGGGAGGAGGAGGGTCGCAGGAAGTCCTGCACACAGCCCCACTGGATTGTTCTGGTTAGCAGGTTGTCTTGGGGGAAAAAAAACAACAAAAAACAGAAAAGCAAAACAAAAACCCAACCAGACTTCTTGATTTGGACCACCCAGCCCGGGGTTCGGCTCTGGGCAGCCTCCCCGGCTCTGGGCAGCCTCCCCGGCCCTGGCCCCCCCGGTGTTAGGAACCCCGTCTCCGGATGGGTGTCCCGGCTGACGGTTTTCGGGGAGGGGCTGGCTTTGACTTTGGGCATCACCTTCGCTGGCATTCCCGGGAGATGGCAATTAGTAACAATTCTGTGTTTTGGCTGGAGATGGAAATAATTAGCCAACAAAGGAGCCCGGTGTTTGAGAGCTGCAATCTGTAGTTACATCCTCTGCTTTGAAAAGATACAATTAGGAATCTGTAAATCATCCTGCCGGCTAATGTCAGGGCTGTTTCTCTCAGGCAAGATTAAAGTCCTGGTTTGCAGAGGATTAACACACCCTTCCCAATTCACAATCAGCTTTTTTTTTTTTTTTTGAGGGGTGGGGTGGAGGACGAGGATTTGCTTGCGGGGGGGAGGGGATAGTTTCCAAGCCCAATCTGGTGGGAGGTAACTTTTTCTGGTTGTTTTTGGCAAGTGGAGCTCTGTGACCATCAGGTGGTATCTTAATGACCAGTCATGGTGGAAGCCCAGAGCTCTTTCTTTTTTAAATAAACTTTATTTCTGGAACAGTTTCAGATTTATAGAAACATTGTAAAGATAACAGAGTTATCATGCACACAGCCCCTGATTTTTCCTTGTTTGTAATGTCTCACCTTAGTGAGGTACATTTCTTCTCCCCTCCCCCGAATAGTTATTTATTGTCAAAGTGATGTACAGAGGGGTTACAGTTTCATACGCAAGGCAGTGGGTACATTCCTTGTTACCTCCTCCCTCATTTAGTGAGGTCCATTTCTTATCCCTAATGAACCGGTGGTATTTTGTTAGCTGGAGTCCATACCTTTTCAGATTTAGAATGTTCTTGATTTTCTGTGACACTGGCAGTTCTGCTTAGATAGAAAGTGCTCCTCTGTTTTTTGTCGGTTTTCCTCTTTGGGGGAAGCATCTCCCTCTGTAGCTCGGGCTGGCTTTGAGCTACCCGTCCGTCCTTCTGTCTCTGCCATGCCGGGACAGGCGTGCCTCTAGACGTGCACCTGGCCACAATTTGTGCGCGTCGTATTTTCTCACGTTACAGTGGAGCCACGGGTCTACCGCAAAGGTAAAGTGCCCTTGTCCCGTGCTGCTAAGGGCGCATCACGATCAGATGTTTTTAAACACTATTATTACCTGGGAAACTTTGGGTACGTCCTGTGACTGGTCACCGCCGGTCACTAGGGTCCATGCGTGTGTCACGTGTTGGGCTGCTGCGGGTGTTGCCTTTGTCAGGCTTCTTGGTCCTATGTTTCGGAAGGAGGCGATCGTGTGAGCCCCCCCCCCCCCCGTGGGGAATGGAGAACGGTGCTCCCCGGTCTCCTGGCAAAGCGATGCCCCTTGGTGGAGACACTGGTAGCACAGGAGACTTAGGCCCTGGGGATCGCGAGCACAGGGTGGGCTTTGAGAGGCTCCGTGCCACCCTGGGCCCGGCGGTCACCCCTCTCTGCTCCCGTGTGAGCGAGCCCCTGAGGGCCAGCACCCCCCTTTGTTTTGCTTTTGGGCTTGGTACGGGATCACAGCCCTTAGTGACGTGTGTGTGTGGCATTAGCTTTATTCCTGGCATGAGCTTGGCAAAGTCACAGAAAGGAAACGGTGGTCGTGGGACAGATGGCCCGGTCAGAGCAGGCCCAGGGGCTTAGGGGAGTCCGGAGGTTGGCTTTTTTCCTGGTAGTGCCCCCCGATTCTGCCTCCACGGAGGAGGGCATGGGGGTGTTCTCGGGAACGCAGAGCAGGCAGACGGCTCCGATACCCCTCGGGCCCCCATTGGCTGAGGCGGGAGGGACACGGTGGAGAGGAGGGAATCTGGACGAGCTGGCCTCGAGCGAGCCTTTCTACCCTCCGCACCTCTGCTCCGGGAACACTGTCCATCTCACAGCAAGGGACAAGGGCCGTCCTTTGTCACTGGAAGTTTACTGAGCCCTCACTTTTTAAAAAGACAGAGGCAATGAGTTAAGATTCGTCCAACTCTTGTTACCAATCTTCTTAGATCCGGGGGGGGGGAGCGGGGGGTCCCACCGAGGTAAGGCCCAGCTCTGCCTCTCCCCCGCCCCCCAGCAACCTCTGGGCCTGCCTGCGTCTGCTCCTGCACCATGAGACACGAGGGGGCAGGCAGGGGGCCTGAGCGCTGGTTCGGGACCGAGGTGCCTGTCTTCCATTATGTTCAGGATGCGCCCGTCCTCCCCGTGCCCTGGGAACTTTATTAGGAACAGGAGCTGAGCGACATCAAAGGCTTTTCAGCATGGATGCAAGAGAAGACCTCATTATGCTTAGGCCTGTTCCCTACTGGCTGGAGTCGCGGACTTCCGGTGTCAGATCTAATTTTCCTTAGGCCTGTTCCACGTTGGCTGTTGAGATCCGCGGCGTTCAGCCTGTTCCCTGCCGGCTGGGGTCGCAGACCTCCGGTGCAGGCGGCCCTTGCTGCTGTGCCCGGCTGCCCGTGCTGGTGACATTGCCTTGCTAGAGTCCACGAGGGTTTCTAAGCAGGATTCACATGGGAGCGTGGCCTGTCCCGAGTGTGTGTGTGTGTGTGTGCGTGTGTGTGTGTGTGTGTAGTAGGTTTTAGCTCTCTTTCCCTTTCTGTGCAGAGAACAACTTCCTGTCGCCAGGCCACTTTCTGAGGCCGGGGTGCACAGCCCTTGGGCCCCGGTTGTTCTCAGCTGTACCTGGGCCGCTGGATCCTTTATACTTTCCGTTTCTACCACCGTCCGTTTGGGTAAACTGCGTCTCTCTAAAAAGTGGCCCAGTTCATCTCCCTAGGTTTTCCCATTTCCTTCCCTAGAGACGGGCAGGGTGCTGGGGTCCCCTTCGCTCGTCCGGAGGGGGCTGCGGGGTCCTGGTGGCCCTGGGTCCACCCTGGCTGCCATGGGCCAGGCCAGCGGGCCGTTTGGCAATGGGGTGCCCTCGTTGCCTGCTTGCATTGCGTGGATTCTTGCTTCTCCCGCAGTGACCCCTTGGGAGAGGAAGGGGGGTCCTGGGGCTCCCTTGTGCTCCCCCAGCAGGGCCCCCGCGCACTGGGTGGGGGCAGACGTGGACTGTGAGCTCGCGGTCGGGCCGCTCTCCCGCCGTTCCCGCGCCTGGCTCACCCCTGAGGCAGCAGGTGCCTCGTGATTGCCGCCCAAGGCCCCGCCGTGTGTTCCTGTGAGCCACAAGCCGTGGCGGGCACGGCCCCTGGAGGAGCTGGTGAAAGTCACAGGTGATGCGTGTATGCACACACGCGTGCACGCACGTGTACATGCAATGTGCGCATTGTCACATGCACACACACACAATGTATGCGCAGGTACACAAGCACCCATAAGCTCGCCTAAGTCCACACTCAAATGCTCACCGATGCATGCCTGTGTGCACACACACTCACACGTAAGCACACGTGCGTCTGCAATAGGCACGCACTGCAGGGGAGAGCACCTGCCCCCCTCACACCCACGCAGAGGGCACAGGTTCACGCCCGCCCCTCCCTCCCGGCCTTCGGAGAGGAGCTGCAGATCCTTTGGGGGTTCACTTCCCAACGTCACCCGCCCTTCAGCCCGCGGACCCCCGTTCCAGGCCCGCTTGCAGGGGCGGCTCGGCCTCCGTCCCCCCCCCCCCCCAGCGCACGCCCGCTGGCTCCGTGCCCGGCCCCGGGGGTGCAGAGCCCCCCCCCCCCAGCCCCGCCCCACGTGGGCCCAGCCTCGTCAACGAACGGGGCGGATGGGGTGCCCCGCACAGCGGCTGGCTTGCTGGATGCCTACTAAAAATAGGGTGCGGTAGCAGGCAGATAAGAGCAGAGTCACTGTCGCTGGGGTTGACGGAGGGCCAGGCCTTGCTGAGCCCCCAAGGGGGGGTGGCCCGGCCTGCTGTCGGCATCTGGGGGCCACAGCCTGAGGGGGCCCCCGAGCCGCAGGGCCCCTGCCAGCGGCCGCCGCGGGGTCTGCCACGCCGTCTGTGGGAGCCACGTGGCCCCCGCCCCCCGGGCCACCGGCGTGATGATCGCCAGCCGTGGCTCCCCGCAGGATGGAGGAGGGATGGCGGACTTCCTCTTCCTCCTCGGCCCGGGGGCGGGCGGGCACCGTGCCCCGCCAGCCCCTCCTGATCGCCCGGCGCCCCACGAGCGCGGATTTCCTCATCCGGGGAGTGGGCTGGCGGTGCCCCGGCTTCGTGAGGGCCCAGCGACGCCCGCGGTTCTCACACAGCAGCAGGGGCTTTAGGCCCACAGCCCCCCCCCCCGCCCCCCGTTTCCGGGTTCCCCTGAAGCTCTTCTGCTTCGGTCATGGGGCCCATTTGGTGTCTGGAAGGTTCCCCCTCCCCACGGCCTTCCCACAGCTTGGCCCCGGCCAGGAAGAGGCAACCCTCCCCACCCCACAGGAAGTCACCCCCCCCCCCCCCGCTGGTGCAGCCTTAGCACGGGGGTTTTGCTGAGCACTTCTAAATGGAGTCTGGTATGAAGGCAAGACCTTGACCCCAAAGCAAGGGGGGCTGCGGGGGACCGGAACGTTCCTCCTGTCTCCCCGAGAATGTCACAGTGGAGAGAACGGCTTAGGGACCCAGCCTCAGCAGAATGTTCCCGTGAAGCAGTCTCCTTCCACCTCTCCACCCCCAGTGTAGACTCCCCAGCTCAGCCCCCCCCCCGTACTTAAAATTCCATTCCTGATGTCACCATGGTCTATTAGTTATTTAGTAGGCAGCACTCAAAGATTAAGTACCTCATTGAAGACTCTGGAGAGAAATCAAATCAGGGTTGGTTCCACGAGCCCTATCTCAGATGCTCAAACCACTTATGTGTGTGACAGAGACCTCCCTCCCCCAGTGGTCTAGAACCTTCCCCCCTTGGCTGGGATCACAGGTATGTGCAATTGCATCCCGCTATTGATTGAAATGAGGTCTCATCACTGTGTTCTCCTGGCTGGCCTCAAGCCTTGCTCCTCCATCTCTCTGCCTCCCAAGTACCGGGGATTTCGGAGCACTGTCACTTTGCTCCCCCAGATATTATGGTCAAGCTAGTGCTTGAGTCTACAAACGCAGAACGAACTCAAGTCTGCAGAGAACAATCGTTCACTATCAAATGTCCGATGTTTGACTTTTCTCCTAAGTGCCTGTTGACAGTTGATTCGTTTGACCCGACATCTAAACAGGAACCCTTGTAGTCACTGGCCGACGGAACCCCCGCATCCTTCCATGAAAATCCTCTCCTGTCAGTTTCCTGGCTATGCTTCTGTTGAAGCAACACGTTCACCCCTCTTGGCTGGGCGGTCACCCACGCGTGGGCTGGGCCAGGTGCAGCCCTGGGCCTCGGGCCTTTCGTGTTTCTTGTTGCTGTTGTTTATTTCTCCCTTCTGCAAAGGAAATCGGGGCGAGGCCGCCTGCCAGCCAGCGCGTGGGGACAGTCCCTTTCCCTGAGCTGCCACTGCGACCCGCCCTGCTTTCTAATCTGAGGATTTGGGAAAGAGCCTTGTTTTTCCTTCTCCTTTTTTTCCCCCTTCAGCTGGGCCTGTTTTAGTTAATAAAACGCATGTCTCTGAGCCGGGCCCGCCCTCCCGCGTGAATTTTAATGGAGCCATGCCTGGCTGAGCTTTCTGGGGGGCAGGAAGGTGACCCACGAGCCCCTGGATTCGCAAAGGTTCTTATGGGAACAGACCTGCTTGGAAATACCTGTCAGGGGGGCTTAAAGTGTGGGGGGCTGTTCACCACAGTCATCCTCAGAGATGGGCTGCAGCCCCCCCCCCCCCACCAGCCAGGTCGCCTCTGCCTCGTGAGGGGCTCGTGACAGACCGGGCGGGCGGGGCTGCCGCCTCCGGAGACCTCCGAGCCCGCCAGGGAGCAGGGGGTCCATTTCCCACCGGAGTCCCTGGCCCCGGTTACCAGGGCCCCCTGTCTCCGAGGGGAAGTTCCACTTGGGCTGAGGGAAGAAAAAAAAATCAGCATTTCAGGTTTTGCCCTTAGAGTGGGGGGGGGAGGGGCAGTGAGGGGCACAGCTGCTCCGCTGCCCGCACCCCTGCCCACACCCCCACACCCCTTCCGGCCTGCCCGCGGCCACGCCAGCGGAGAGGGCCCCCCGCTTCCAGCCCGGGGCGCACGCGGCAAACGGGATCTGAGCTCTTCTATTTCGGTGACTTCTCCTGACCAGATTGTTCCTTCTCCTTTTGCCGAGGAAGCTCTCTGAGCCCTGCGCTCTGCTTGCCCGTCCAGACAGACAGACAGACAGACAGATGATAGACACACTGACCTTGGAGCCGCACCCTTGACCTCGAGTGGCTGACTCCCTTCTTTTCAAAAGGGAGGAGTCCAGCTAGGCAGCTGGTTAAGGAACTGGGGAGCATCCAGGAAAGGCAGCCCCCTCCCCCTCCCCCCTCCCCTCCCCCCTCCACAGTAGAAAAGGACCTCGGGGAGGGCGGGGCGCCGCAGAGGGGGGCGTGGGCATCCTGTGCGCGGGCGCGGGCGGGATCGGGGCCAGTCAGGCCTGGTGGGACTGAGGTAAACTGAGGCGGTGGGCGCAGGGCTGCCGGGCTGGGGCGGGGCCCTTCCTCATCTGGAGCGCGTGCGCGGGCGAAAGGCGGGGCGCAGCCTGTCGGTGCTCGCGGGTGTCACTGCCCACGGGTGCCCGGCGATGTGAATCCCAGTTCCTATTTCTGTGACATTGGGGGGGGTCATTCTTGCCCCAGCCTCAGTTTCCCCGTCTGTAGCCCAGAGGGATAGACGGCACCTGGCTCTTGGGTTGTTGCGGGCTGGCACCCGTGCTTGAACCTTAGCTTTGTTGTTTGAGGCTGGTGCTCTGTCGCTTGATCCATAGCTCTACTTCTGGGGTGCGCGTGCGTGCGTGTGTGTGCGTGTGTCTGTGTGCGCGCACACGCTGGTGAATTGAAGATCAGGGTCTCACAGACGTTTCTGCCCAGGCTGGCTTTGAACCTCGATCGTCGGGTCCCGGCCTCCTGAGTCGCTAGGCTTGCCCTCGTGAGCCCCAGGCCCCAGGGAGGCAGTGCCCCAGCGGCCCGGGGTGTTCTCCAGGCTGCCGCGGAGGACGCGGCCACCGCCCGCCCCCGTAGTCCCCATCCTGTCCCCCCCCCCCCCCCCCGCAGCCTGACAGGGACCCGCTGCCCAGTGCTCCCCTCGGCTGTGCGGCGGAGGCAGCAGACGGGCTGGCAGGTGTCCCCTCTCTTCTGGTGGCTTTCCGGCCCTGATGGCGGGGGGGGGGGATTTCTGGGTTTGGGGGGGCCGGTCCTCGGGCGCCGGGCCGTGGCTCCCCGCGCGGCCCTGGCGACAGACCCCGGCGTTTGAGCCCCGGGAGGGGATGGCGGGCTCCGTGGCCGCCGTTGGGCTGAGGACATCCTGCGCCCAGCTGGCATCCTGCCCACGCCCCCCCCATCGGTGCCACCTTCCCGCCCCCGGGCCCCACCCCCGGTCCCCAGGCCAGGCGCCCCGCCGGGGCTCCCAGGCCGCCTTTCTATTTTGGTCATTCTATTCTGCTTCCTGAAAATTCTGCCCGCCCGGCCGGGCAGAGGCCGCCGCTCCCGCTCTCGCTGCCCTCAGAAGCACCAGCTGGCGGGTGGGTTGGCATGGCGGGGTCCCCCCCCCCCCGGGCCCGGCCGAGCCTCCATGGGGAGCAGCAGGCCCCCGAGGCAGCGGATGGGAGGCCCTGGCCCAGTGTGACTTCAGTGGCAGCCCTTGATTCAATCTTGGGGCAAGGAGGAAGGCTTGAGAACATTCTAGAAGGAAGGCATGGGCCACCACCTGTGAGTGCAAGTGGGTGGAGTGAGGAGCCGGGCTGCCACGGCAGGGGTGCGGCCGGGGCCCCAGCACCGTCCAGCCCGGCCCAGCCGAGGACCTGGAGCCGCAGCGCCCCCTCCCCCATGCGTCCCCCTGGCCGTCCTCTGGGGTCCCGGGGTCCCCAGGGACGGCTGGCTGGTGGCGTCTTTAACAGCTTGCTGTGCGAGCCTTCATGTTCCCCGTCGGGCACCCGCGCAGGCTGAGGGGCAGGCAGAACATTCCAGAGCGCCGTGGGCCGCGTCGCCTGCGAGCGCCAGTTCCAGTCCATGCCACGGAAGAAGAAACCCGCGCGCGGGCGGGACGGGAGGGAGCCCTGGCCCCGCACCTCGCTCGAGTCTGGTCGTTTTCATCGTCGCTGCGGTTCTCACCCCCACCGTCTGTTTATGGGGTGACGGGGATTTTCCATTCGTGTTGGCAAGCGGGGTAAAGTTTCCTTCAAAAGAAAACAAGGACGAACGTGAGTGGCTTCAACCAGCCATGTGCAGGGCAGGGGACGGGGCGGGGGGGGGGGACGCAGGGGCTTGGGGAATCTTCCTGAGAAAGTTGGGTGGCTCTGGGGCCTGGTGACGTCAGCCTGTGCCGTGGGGGGACCTGGGTGGGCGCCATTGGGGACCCCCTTCCCAGATTCTGCACTAGCAAGGAATCTTTGCTCCTTAAAGAAATGATTTCATAGCTCGCCACGCGCTTGTGCAATTGGTGTCACGAGTGCCGAGGACGGAGAAGGCCCGGGCTCTGACCTTGCCCGCCGGGCTCTGGACCTTGCCCGCCGGGCTCTGGACCTTGCCCGCCGGGCTCTGGACCTTGCCCGCCGGGCTCTCTGGGTCTTCCCCGCCGGGCTCTGGGCCTTGCCCGCCGGGCTCTGGGCCTTGCCCGCCGGGCTCTGGGTCTTCCCCGCCGGGCTCTCTGGGTCTCTCCCAGCCCGCGGGGAGCCCTCCGGAGGGTGATGGTTTCCCAGTGGCGGGGCGCTGTCTGGCCGGCGGGCACGGCCCAGCACAGGCTCAGCTGTGGGTTCGACGTGGATCTTCCCCTGGATTCCACAGCGGCCCTCTGTCCCCTGCCAGGAAGGTATGTGGGGGCGCCCGCGGGTGCCAGCCCCAGGTTCAAGTCCCAGCGCCCTGGCTGCTCGTCACAGGGCTTCCAGAAGTATCTTTTTGTCTTCCAGGAGAGGGTGGCGTAGTCCCCCCCGCCTCCCCAAGTAAAATCCCCATCACACACCATAGTTCCTCTTCCTAGATGAAGCTGCTGTTCTGGAAGGTTCTGGAAAGAACCAGTGCCGGGCCGTGGGAGCTGACTCCTCAGTGCCTCCTCCCTGTGCCCCCGTGCGGCGTCCGGCCTTCCAGTGACAAGGACACCAGGCTCCCCCCCCACCCCCTGCAGCTGCCGGGCGGGGAGGGCGCGGGGCGTGGGATTTCCACGGGCGTCCGTGGGCGCATCGGGAGCTGGCGCCTCTCCGCCGCTGCCGCGGCGGCTGCCATCTCGGAGGGCGCGTGTGGGCGGGCCACGCGGGCCCGCCGTGTGTTCGGAGGGGCTGCGCGGCGTTTGCTTGTGGGCTAGGAGCACGGCGGCCAGAAGCTGCTACCTCCACGATCACATCGTTAAGATGACGGGAACTACAGCGACCAGGGCCCTGAGCCGGGGGGGGGGGGGGGGGGCAGGAAGTCTCTAGAAGCAGGTGGCGGCCGAGCTGGGCTTGTGGGCCTTAGCGGCTTTCGGCTGGGGGGAGATGGGGCGGTGGGCGGAGCTGGGGAGCAGAGGGAGCCGCGGGCACAAAGGTCCTGGGGCAGGAAGGAGCCGGGCGCTCGCTCTACACTGCCGTTTGGGGAGAGATGGAGGGGGCTCTCACTGGAACGGGGGGGGGGATCTAGACACTGGGTTAATGGCCTTGGGCCCCATCTACAGGGTCAGGGCCCCCGTGGCTCACGCCTGTCATCGTAACTCCATAGGAGGCTGAGATCTGAGGATCCGGGTTCAAAGGCAGCCAGGGCAGGACAGTTCACGAGACTCTCATCCCCTGTGAACCCCGAAGGGCTGGGAGTGAACTTGTGGCTCACGGGGCAGAGCACCAGGCCTTGAAGCTCAGGGACCGCGCCCTGGCCCCGAGTTCGAGTTCCAGCACGGGCTTGGGCACGCGCACAGGGACGGAGAGCAGCAAGATGGGGTGTCCGCGGGGGGACTCCGCAGGGGCAACAGAGGCCGGGAGCAGGTTCCCCCGTCACAGGGGGCGTAGGCCCCCCGGCATTGGGCTGGGGTTGCGGTCGTGAGCCTCTGCCCATCTCTGGGTCTTGGTGCTACGGGGGACTCGGCAGCCATGACCTGCTCCGGAAGGGGCACTGGGGGCGCAGCTCGGGGGGCGTGGCACAGAAGGGCTTGTCCTGAGGAGCCAGCACCCCCCCACACACACACTTGGGGTGCGGGGATCTGCCGCATGGGTGGCCCTGGGCATTGGCACGGGGGCTGCGAGCCAGCGGGGGCCGTGGCTTCGGCCGTGGGTGAAACGCATCTGGGCGTGGGGCGAGGGGGTGCGCAGCGGCCCCCCGACTCCCCCTTTTGTCTCGGAGGAATCCGTTTCTCCCTGGCCACGGCCTGGGGTCCAGCTCGGGGTGCACCGTGGCGGGATTAGAAGGAGCCAGGCCCCCCGTGACCCTCGCACCCTGGGGGGGGCCCGTCCCGCGTGGAGCCCTAAAAGCCCCCTCCGCTTGTCGTTCCAGAGGAGCCGAGCGCGCCCACGGCGGCCAGCCCGCTCTCCGGACTCGCCGGCGCCGACCTGGACTATGGCCTCAAGCCATACGCGCCCCCGGCCAGCGTGCCCGGCGGGGAGCCCGAGCGGGGGGGGCCCCCCCGACTTTCTGAGCCCGGCCGAGCCAGCGGGGGCGTCGGGCCGGAGCCCGCGGATCGAGATCACGCCGTCCCACGAGCTGATCCAGGCCGGGGGGGGCCCCGCGGGCCGGCGGGAGAGACGCGGCCCCGGGCCGGCCGCCGGAGCAGACCCCCCCGATCCCGGCCGCCCCCCGCTTCACGCTGCCCGTGCCCGGCTTCGAGGGCTACCGCGAGCCGCTTTGCTTGAGCCCGGCCAGCAGCGGCTCCTCCGCCAGCTTCCTGTCCGACACCTTCTCCCCCTACACCTCGCCCTGCGTGTCGCCCAACAACGGCGGGGGCGGCCGACGAGCTGTGCCCCCCGTTTCAAAGCATCCCCGCTCGTTATTCCTCTAGAACCTCGCCAATAATGTCGCCCAGGACGGGCCTCGCCGACGACAGCTGCCCGGGCCGCCACTCGCCGCTGCCCCGACCCGCCTCGCGCTCCTCGTCCCCGGGCGCCAAGCGCCGGCTCCCCTGCGCCCCGGCCCCGGGGGCCCCGCCCGCCGCCTCGCCCCAGCGCCCGCCCAGCCCCGCGCCCCGGGCCCCCGCCGGCCTCATGGACGCCCTGGGCGGCCTGGCCGCCGACTCGCCGCCCTGCGGCACGCCCTCCAAGATGTGGAAGATCGGCCCCGACCCCGCCAAGGCCGGCCCGCCCCGCCACCTCTACCCCGCGGACTTCCTGGGCCCCTGTGAGCCCGAGGACAGGAGGAGCTCCCCCGAGTCCATCCTGCTCGTGCCCCCCACCTGGCCCAAGCAGCTGGTGCCCGCCATTCCCATCTGCAGGTGAGTCACCCGGCCCGGGGCTGGGCGGGGAGAGGCTTCCCCCCCGGGGGAGCATGGTGGCGCATGCCTGTAATCCCTGCTGCTTGCGCGAGACGATCAAGGTTGGAGGCCAGCCGGGGCGGCAACTTAGTGAGACACCACCTCCCCCCCCCCACCCTGCCCCATCTCAACCACCCAGCCAGGCACGGCAGTGCACACCTGCCATCTGGGCTGTCTGGCTCTTGGATCTGGAGATGAGAGCCTCAAGGACTTTCCTGCCCAGGCTGGTTTTGAACTGCAATCCTCAGATCTCAGCTTCCTGAGTGGCTGGGATGACAGGCGTAGCTCCCGGTGCCCAGCAAGGCTTTCATTCTTCCCGATGGGCTGGGACACGGCCAAGGAGTCACTGGGCTTTAGTTTGCCAGCGTTGAGCTTAGCACGAGCGATAGAACCATTGGCCACACACAGCGGCTTAGAGGATCTCCAGGTGGCCGCCGAGGCGGAGCTCGAGGGTCTCTGGACCCGCGATGGTCGTGAGCGGAGGGCGGCTGGCAAGGCAGTCAGTGGAAGGCAGGCATGCGGTGTTCTTGCAGGGCGAGGTTGTCATTGAAAGCCGGGTTCTGGCACTGATGGAGTGGGGAGCAGCTTCCCACCCCTGCCCCTCCCCTGGGTCCTGTCTCGATTGGAGGAGCAGGACTGGCTTCTTCATAACTGCTCCATCACAGGTGCTTAACCAAGTCTTTGTAAGCACTTAATGACATCTGGCTGAGAACGTCACCCCAAGAAAGATTTGCTTGAGGGCTGGGGATATAGCCTAGTGCAAGAGTGCCTGCCTCGGATACACGAGGCCCTAGGTTTGATTCCCAGCACCACATATACAGAAAATGGCAGAAGCGGCGCTGTGGCTCAAGTGGCAGAGTGCTAGCCTTGAGCAAAAAGAAGCCAGGGACAGTGCTCAGACCCTGAGTCCAAGGCCCAGGACTGGCCAAAAAAAAAAAAAAAAAAAGAAAGATTTGCTTGAGGTACACATGTATGCATAGAATACACACTATATTACAGGAAACGTGGCACTTTCGTTTTCCTCTTATTTGTGTGTGTGTGTGTGAGCGCGCACGCTAGTCCCGGGGCTCGAACCGAGGGCCTCACACCCTTGCTTAGCGTTTTCACTCACGGCTGCGGCTCGGCCCTGTGAGTCCCACCGCCATCGTTTTGTTGGTAGCTAGTTGGAGATGAGAGTGTCGCGGACTTTCCTGCCGCGGTCGTCCTCAGATCTCTAGAGTCGCTGGGACTACAGGCGTGAGCACTGGCACCCGGCTCAGGTTTCCTTGAAAGGGAGGGACGGGGCACAGCTTGTCACCATTCCCAGAGTGTCCACAGAGGCTCGCCACACGCCAGAACTAGCCCGGAGCGGAATCAGCTTCCTGGGCCTGTATTTGTTAGCACGGAAGAGGAAGCAAAGACCCCCCGGGGGGGGGGCGGGGACTGTGACTTGGGGGAGAGTACTTGCCTTGCGTGCATGAGGCCCGGGTTCAATTCCTCGGTGCGGCATAAACAGAAACCAAAAGGGATTTGGAGAAAGAGTGTGCACGAAAGGTAAGTCAAGACAGTACGCGCTGGTTCGACGCATTTCATTGTGGATCCAAAATGAAACCAAATGTGATTCAAAAGCAAAAAGAGGGTCGAGGGGACGGCTCAGCACCCAGCGTTTCCTCCGACACCGCGGGCCACCGCGTCCAGAGAAGGGGCCACTGGGGCTGGATCCGCGCCCGGGGGCTGGATCTGCACCCGCCACTCACCCCCCCGTCTCCCCCCCAGCATCCCGGTGACGGCCTCCCTGCCGCCGCTCGAGTGGCCGCTGGCCAGCCAGGCGGGCTCCTACGAGCTGCGGATCGAGGTGCAGCCCAAGCCCCACCACCGCGCCCACTACGAGACCGAGGGCAGCCGCGGGGCCGTGAAGGCCCCCACCGGGGGCCACCCCGTCGTTCAGGTATGGACTGGGGTCCTCGGGGGGCCCGGCCCCGGGCCCGCCCTCTCCCCCCCCGCCGGGGCACTGGGAGTGTGCTGGGCTTCCTGGAGAGCTCCCGATGGACCCCACGCGCGGCGAAGCCCCCCAAGAACGGCCGTGTGTGCCGCGTGCGCGTGATCCGCTCTCCTCTCCTCTCCGCTCCCCGTGTTTGCGCCACGCGGTGCCCGGCGCGCGGAGCTCAGACTCCGAGTGCTTCTGTCCGTTCCCCCCACCCGTGTCCCTTGTGTCTGTGGATTCTATCTAACTTGAACCCCAACTAAGCAGATGGGGGTACTTAAAAAATAGGGCAGAAACCCTGAGGATCTGGCCTGGGTGACGGGGCGTCGGCCCCCCACCCCCACCCTGCTCAGCCGACTTAAGCCATGTCACCTGTTTCGGTTGTTGGCACGTGGAGTTGTTTCCTAATAGGGGCTTGGTCCCCAGATCACGATGTCCGGCGACACCCCCAGATTCCAGAGCACCTCCAAATGCCTTAACTGGAAACTGAATCACGTGAGCAGAGCCACGTGCACCTGCTCAGCAGCGGCCCGTGCCCGGCGCTGGGTTCCGTCCCCCCGGGACCCGTGGCTGGGGCAGGGCGGGAGGGAGACGGGGTTCTGCCTGGCTGGCGATGTGAGCCGCACCCCTCGGGCGGCCCCAGGTGGGGGGCTCCTTCGCCCCCTGCGAGGGGCCCGGGCCTCGCGGGCAGCGGTTTGTGCAGATCGGGGCTGTGCTGGCCTCCTGGGGACACGCGTTGCACCTTGGGGTGGGGGGGAGGAATGAAGTGGGGGGCTGGTGGACACCAGCGGGGCCTGGCTCGGGTGGCTGGGGGTCGGCGGGTCATTTGTCGCTGGGTTTGAGGTCGTTGCCAAGATGCTGCCTTGTGCCCGGCGCACCCGCCATGGCCGCCCCGGGGTGTCTGGGGGGAGAGAAACCACGCGGCACCCCAGTAATCCAGTAACAGGAAAACGCAGTACTGGGCTGGGGGAAGACCTAGTGGAAAGAGCCGCGGCGGCCTGGGACACGGAGTGGCTGCAGCGTGGGTGGCCTCCCCTCCCGTCCCCCCGGCTCTTGCTTGGGGATTTGAGGGTTCAGAGGAGGCCTGACTCGGCCTCCCATGGGAAGATGGTGGGGAGGAAGGGCTGGGGCATCGGGGTGCCCATGGGAGGAGCCGCCCGCGGCCTCGGACCCCCTCCCCGTCCTCCCCTCCCTCTGCCTCCCTCCCTGCCCCCAGCCTCGACCCCACTTGCCGTCCTCCCCCCCCCCCCCCCGTCAGAACGTCGCAGTCTACGCCAGGCACCAGTGGCTCCGACTGCCGTCCTCGCTCCTCGGAGGCTGAGATCCGAGGGCCATGGTTCGAAGCCAGCCTAGGGAAAGAAAGTCCCTAAGACGCTGATCTCCCATGAACAAACCCAGAGCCGCTGCTCGGGCGGTAGAATGTTAGCTTTAAGCAAAAGAAGCCTCAGTCGGGAGCAGGGCTCAGGCCCGGAGTTCAAACCCCAGGCCCAGCAGCACAAGGGAAGAAAACGGCCGCAGCTTAATTCAACCCCAGACGGAATCCAGCCTGAGCCTAAGCGCCCAAGCGCTGCGCACGCGCGGGCCGCGGGTGGCCTGGGGGGCTGCGGGGTCCCCGGCGTCTGCCGCACCCAGGGCGGGGCTGGGGGAGACACGGAGCACCCAGGGCGGGGCTGGGGGGGGGCACGGGGCTGCGCTGGCGGGAGCCGCATGTGTGCTGGGCCGGGGGTGGTAGGGCACGCCTGTAATCCCAGCGGTCTGGAGGCTGAGGCGGGAGGATGCCGGGTCCCAGGCCCGGGATACGGGGTGCAGAATGAGACCCGGTCTCCAACCAAAGAGGAGAGACGAGCCTCAGGGCCATGCTCCCTGCAGACGGCATCCGAGCCCGGGAAGCTTCCAGAATGTTGGAGAAAGGGCTCCTGAGTCCCCTCTCTGTCTTGCGGCTGGTGGGTCAGATGGCCTTGGAGGGCCCAGGCTGTGCCCTTAAGTCTGTGAAGAGGGTGGCGGGGCTCCTGGGGCCCCCCGTGTGCGGCGCCCTCCGGCCCGGGGGTGCGGGGCGGATGCCGTCGGTGCTGAGCCGCGGCTCTGGAGGGAAGTGACGCCGCGGGGTTATTCAGCTGTGGTCGCAGGCCACTTCTGTGGCTCCCCGAGTTCGTCATGAAACCAGAGGGCGGGGAGCCTGGCTCAAGGGCTAGAGCGCCTGCCTGGCAAGCCCCAGGCCCGAGTTCAACCTCCATGCAGCAAACACACCGCTCTTATCGGCCGGTGTGGGTGGGCTCGGGCCTGTAACCCTCCCTCTGAGGATTGGGGTTCAAAGCCAGCCCAGGCAGGAACGTCTGGCTCCTTAGCTCCAGTGAACCAGTCACCACAGGGCTGGAAGTGGCGGCGTGGCCCGAGTGGTGGATAGAGCGCCAGCCTTGAGCGGGAGAAAGCTAAGGGGGCACCCAGGCTCTGCGTTCAAGCCCCAGTACCAGCACCAAGCAAACAGATCACGACAAGCATAAAAACCAACCCCATTGTTAGGAGAAAGCTGCGCGCTCCAGCCTGGCGCATGCGCGCTCCAGCCTGGCGCATGCGCGCTCCAGCCTGGCGCATGCGCTGTTGGGGCGCCCGCCCCACAGTCTCCACCGGTCCCTGTCTGCCCCGGCAGCAGTGACTCCCGTGACATGAGATGTGGGCCCTGGGCAGGCTGGGCACATAGGGCACTGGGGCAGGTGAGCAAGCTGCTGCCCCCCAACTTTCCCACGTGCCAACCGTGGCCTGTGGCGGAGGTGAGACCCTCCCGGGACTCTCCGGGGCCCGGGGCCTAGAGCCTTCTCCATCCTGTCCGCAGATAGACGTGCGGCCAGGCCGGCCTTGCCACCTGCGGTTTTGGAGCTGTCTTCTGCTGGAGGCAGACAGAGAGCAATCAGGCCTGCGTTCTCCTGTGTGGCTAAAAAAAAAATAAAAAAGCAGCTGGAGGGGGTGGAGGCGCCTGCTGGGTGGCCAGGGGCTGTTTGGAGGAGAACTTCCCAGAGGGGTGCTGTCTGGGGAGAGTTTGATCGTGGGGCAGAGAGAAGCAGCAGGTGCAAAGGCCCTGAGGCCGGAGCTTGCTTGAAGGTCTGTTGGTCTCTGGAGCCAACTGGGTTTCCCTGCAGAGTTCAGTGCTGACGGCGAGTGTGGTTTTTAGGTTTCCTGGGGAGCTTTGCCATGACCCTAGACCAGGAAACTGAGATGGAGCCCGGTTTGTCCACACAGCTCTGCTCTGCTCCCTGACAGCCCAGGCCTGAGAGCCCTGGGAGCCCGGGCCTGAAGGGAGCCCGGCCCTGGTTCTGCTGCTCTGGGCTGGCCGGGTCGGGAGCTGGAAGCGGGGCGCATGCGCGGGCCAGAAGCTGGAAGCGGAGCGCATGCGCGGGCCGGGAGCTGGCAGCGGGGCGCATGCGCGGGCCGGGAGCTGGCAGCGGAGCGCATGCGCGCTGCCTCCCAGCCGCGGGGTCTGGTGTCTGATGGTTCAGCCGGGCTGCACCCCGGTGGGAGGATGATGGATGACTGGGCGTCGCCATGGCCGCCACACCCCACGCCATAACGCACGCGCGCACACACATGCGCACGCGCACACACCGCTGCCCTGGGCCTGCAGGAAGCCAGGCTGGGGCACCGCCCCGCCAGTGGGCAGGGGGACGGGAGCCCTGTGATGCACACCTGTTCTGGGGGGTGTGTGTGTGTGTTGGGGTGACCCTGTTGAGGGATACGAGAGTCAGGGACGCAGGCAGAGTCCCGCGCGCACCCCGCCCCGCCGCAGACAGTGGGCGCCGGGGCGCCTGCCGGGCCGGCTCCGTCCACGGCCTTGGCCTTCGGTGCACCGCGTCGCCAAGCCTGGCCCTCAGGTTTCCTTCTAGAAACGTCTGCGAGATCGCCGAGGCCAGCCGAGGCCCAGGACGGGGCTGGGGAGGCGCTGGGCGTTTGTGGGCGTGCCTGGCTGGCCCGGCCGGGGTGGGCAGGGTGGGGCGGGCTGGGTGGGCCGCCCCCCTCCCCCCCGCCCCCTCTCTGTGCCCGTCCTCTGCCCGCCGGGCCCCGCGGGCCCCCGATCGCCGCCCCGGGGAAAGCTGTCACGCCGCCAGGCCTGGCACCTTCAACCAGGAAAAACAACTCGGAAACCAGACAGACGGTAAGCAGCGGTTTTATTTCTAGCAAGTTCCATCGTCACCCCCCAGGAGTCAGACGCCGTCCCGTCCCCCCCCCCCCCCCCAGCGACAGTGGCAGACACCAGGGCTCTGGGAGCCGCAGCTGTTGAAGGCCAGGGCGGAGCTGGGGGCCACGGGCCGTGCGTCTTTCGTGCCGCACTGAGCAGAGAACCCCCAGAGACAGCTGCTCAGATCCCCCGGAACGTCTTCTCCCAGGCTGCCCGGTGCAGAGAGGCCGCTGCAGTGACCTCGGGGCCCCCGATGGCTGCTGGGGCTCCAGCCGGCACACCTGCCTCGCAAGCAGTGGGATTTGAATAAGGAAGGGGAGACGGGGCCCCATTGGGGAAACCTCCCTCAGCCCTGCCGTGGCTCCGGGGCCAAGTGCGGGGCGCTCATCAGCCAGGGAGGTGGAGAGGTCAGGATGGTCGCCCGGGCCCTGGCGCCGGGATCACCGGGGTCCCGTGACTCGGATGGGGAATGGCTGGAGGAGAGAGCGAGGGATCCGTCGCCCACACCCATGGCCTTGGGGGGCGTGGGCCTCCCGCGGCTGGGGTCTGCAGAGGGGAGGGGGCCGGCAGGGGTCCCCTTGGAGGTCCTCTCTAGGCCGCGCACACTCAGAGCAAGCCCCGCCATCCCTGTAGCCACGGGCCGCGTGCCGAGCCACGTCTCGTGGGCCGGTGCTGGTGCTCGGTCTTCCCTCCTAGCCAGTGTCGCGCTGTCACGGTGCCACTCTGGAAGGGCGGTGCAAAGGTCCTGGGGCAGAGGGTGTGGAACCCGCTGCGGGGGTGCGGACTGGGGGGTGAGGGGCGTGAGATGAGCCTGGGGGCAGATCGCGGATGTGGGGGGGACCCCGGTTTCCCCCCAGGCTGCCGTCTGCTGCGGCTGGAATGCGCCCCGCCCTTTGAGGCCAAGAATTGGATCTAAAATCCCAAAATAGAGCGGGGGAGGGGCCCGGCGGAGAGGTTGGGTGGGCCTCTGAGTGTGTGCGCGCGTGTGCGTGTGCAGGGTGCGTGTACGGTGGGGTGGGGCCTGGCCGGCTCAGTCCGGTCTAGGGTTTCAGGGCTGCCCTCTCAGGCGCCCTGCCCCCCCAGGTGCGGGTGGTGTGAAAGGCTTGTCTTTCCTCTCGTCCAGATGTGCCCAGATGTGGCGCCTTCCAAGGGACACTGAGCCCCAGCAGCTACGGTTTCGGGGGTGGCCTCCTCCACTTGCTGGTAGCCCCCCATTGACCCCTGGGGACCGTCCCTCCCCCTCCTCGCGTGATGGTCTGGGGGCACTGGGGTGCCGGGCCGATGCTTTGAGGGGCGCGCGCCCCCCTCCTGTCTGGTCCCCGAGGGCAGTGGAACCGGGTCTGTGTCTCGCTTTCCCTCGTGGCCCCCGTGAGGCTGCCAAGTGGCTGCCCTCTCAGCGCAGACTCCGGGCCATAAAGCTCATTTTTCCAGCCCCGCGCGTCTGCTCTTCGGGTCTCTGGCAGGGGGAGGCACGTTCCTGCCGCTGCCTTGCCTCGCGGGGGGGGGGGGGTTCCACAGACTGCCACCGAGGGGCACGCCCGGGAGCCGCGCTGGCCTCCTTCCTCCGGCTCATGGGGAATGAGTCAGCCGCGGGGGGACCCTGCACTCAGTCTCCCCATTTATTTAGTCAGCAAATATTTATTGAGTGTCTATGACATGCCAGGAACCATTCATGGTGCCGGCTTCCCCGTGCGGAGGGAGCGGGGTCCCCCCGGGGGACAGGAAACAGACCGTAAGAAAATAACACGAGGCTCCCGCTCGGCGCTGTTAGGACGAAAATGGCCGGGAAGCCGCCGGGAGCCGGGCGACTCAGAGCAGGCCCCACACCGAGGCCGAGACCGGGGAGCCGGAGGGAGAATGCTCACCGGCTGTGGGGGCCGCATGTGCAAAGGGCCTGGGGTAGGAAGAGCCCCTGGCCTGGGATTGGAACCAGGACCGGGCTGGACCCGGTGAGGCTGGTAACGCAGGCCCGGCCAGGGCCCCGCCCCTCTGCACGCCGCAGGGAGGGGTTTGCCTTGGGTTCTAAACGTACCCCAGGATCTTCCTCTAGCACGGTTCCTGCCCAGCACCAAGAGCACAGGAAAGGAACCCCGCTGCTCCCCATCGCCCAGCCCCCGGGGCCAGGAGGCGAGTGAGAAGTGGCGTTTAGTGAGCACCTAGGACACACCTAGCACACACATGGCCACACACGGTGCCCAGCGGTCAGGCCCCAGGCTGGGGCTGGGGACAGATCAACTCAGGCCCCCAGGGAGTCCCAGCCGCCCCCCTCGGTGCTGGGGAGCCCAGGAGAGGCCGGACGGGGCTCCAGTGGAGTCTGCAAGCGCCGCCCCCCCCATGCCCCTGTGCCCAGAGGTGGCTTCAGGGGCAGCTGTGGCCTGGGCCCCGCCGGCCGGGGCTCCTCCCTCTACGGGGCGTGGCCTTGGGGGGCCGTGGGAGCCCGGGGGGGCTCTAGTAATTGGAACCAAATCCAGCCTGCTCCAGGACCTGGAGAGCTAGCGTGTGTTTGTGTGTGCCATGCGTGTGCGTGTGTGCACGCGCCCGTGCGTTACCGCCGATGTGAGAGATGAAGGGTGACTCGGTTCCTAATTTAGAATCTCGAGGGAGACGGGTTCGGGTGATTCCCGGCGTCCCCCCTCCCCCCCCCCCCCCCCCCCCCCGTCTGTTCAAGACTGCCCATTGCCTGGAGTTTGCCTCCAGGCTAGGCCCATAGGCATCGCCATAGGCAGCGCGTCGCTGTGTTTCCCCCGGGGAGGATCCTCTGGGGGTCCCGCCGTGTGTGGCACTTCTTGAATCTCCTTAGGCGCCCACCATCTTCCAGAGCTGTTTATCCTGTCGGACCCTTTCTCAGTTGCCAGGACTGTGTGGCCCAACCTTGTTCTCCGGGTGCCCAGTTACCAAGGACATGCCACTTGCGGCTATGTCTCCATCCGTGCAATTCGAATCTCTTTGCTTTTTTTCCTGGCTACCTAATATTCCACATTAGAGAGTTTCCCTGCAGTCTGTCCACAGGCCCCCCTGCCGGTGAGACCTAGCGGCCTTTCCAGTGGCTGTCTCTCCTGTCCCGCGCCGTCTCCTCTTCTCTTCTCTCCTCTGGCCTGGCGCCGGTCAGACCTCAGCCAGGGCCCCGTGTGTCTTAGCGATTCCGTCCTGCCCCGCAGCTGCACGGCTACATGGACTCCAAGCCTCTGGGGCTGCAGATCTTCATCGGGACGGCGGACGAGCGCATCCTGAAGCCGCACGCCTTCTACCAGGTGCACCGGATCACGGGCAAGACCGTCACCACCACCAGCTACGAGAAGATCGTGGGCAACACCAAAGTCCTGGAGATCCCCCTGGAGCCCAAGAGCAACATGAGGGCCACGTAAGGCTGCGGCCCGAGGAGGGGTGGGGACGGCGGGGAAGGAGCCCGTCGCTGGCTCCGACCTGCCACTCACTGGGAGTGGTCACTCCTGACCCGCCCTCCCTCCCCCCCCCCCCCCCCCCCCGCATGCTTCCCTGGGCCTCAGACCTCAGCCTTTGAGCAGCCAGGATTACAGGCGGGCACTACGGGTGCGTGGCCTGTGTGGAGGGTCTCCTGAGAACGGGAGAACTTAGCACCGAGCACTTCCCTAGAGTAGTTCTCGCTGGGGAGTTTCTGAGGCTGCTGCGCAGGTGTGTGTGTTAATGGGCAGCACGGGGGGTGCACGGCCGGTCTCCCCGTGCCTGGCTGGCCACGCGGCAGGGGCAGTTTTGTGGGTGATCTCTGGGCTCAGGACGGGCGGTGGGTTACACGTGGGGCTCTCCCCGCGCCCGCAGCATCGACTGTGCCGGCATCCTGAAGCTGCGCAACGCCGACATCGAGCTGCGGAAGGGCGAGACGGACATCGGCAGGAAGAACACGCGTGTGAGGCTGGTGTTCCGCGTGCACATCCCCGAGGCCAGCGGCCGGATCGTCTCCCTGCAGACGGCGTCCAACCCCATCGAGTGCTGTGAGTGGGGCTAGGGGCGGGGCCTGGGGGCGGGGCTCTTCCCCATCGGTGCTGTGGGCGGGGCTCGCTCAGGGGCGGGGCCTGGGGGCCGGGGGCGGGGCCCTTCCCATCAGTGCTGTGGGCGGGGCTCGCTCGGGGGCGGGGGCCCTTCCCATCAGTGCTGGGGGCGGGGCTCGCTCAGGGGCGGGGCCCAGGGATCGGAGGCGGGGCCCAGGGATCAGGGGCGGGGCCCTTCCCCATCAGTGCTGGGGGCGGGGCTCGCTCAGGGGCGAGGCCGAGGGACCGGGCGCGCGGGGGCCCAGGGATCGGGGGCGGGGCCCTTCCCATCAGTGCTGTGGGCGGGGCTCGCTCGGGGGCGGGGCTCTTCCTCATCAGTGCTGGGGGCGGGGCTCGCTTGGGGGCGGGGCCCTTCCTCATCAGTGCTGGGGTAGGGGCTCGCTCGGGGGCGGGGCCCCGGGCACCCACAGGCCCGGGCTGGCTGTGAGCAGAGGGCCCCCGGGGTGTATCCTGGGTCTGGTTACTCGTGGGACGGTCCCATGGCCTTACAGGAAATCTTTAAACAGCATAGTAGGGCGAGCGGGAGCCCAGGGCTTTGTTTAGGAGAGTCGAAGAGCGTAAATATTCTAGGAAGGGTGGGCACGGGGGGGGGGGTGAGTTTGAGGTACACCCTGCCCCCTTTCTTTGTCCCTCCTTTCTCCTTGTCCTCGGAGGCACGGTGAGGTCACGGTGACGTTGAGGACGGGGCTCACCGGCAATGTAGAAATGGTTGTTAGCTGCGGAAGATGTTCGGTGGTTGTTGCTCTTGTCTTCAGTACCAGGGTTTGAACTCGGGGCCTCACACTTGCTCGTGTTGCTGGCTAGGCTGGCGCTCTACCACTGGAGCCATGCCTCCAACCTACTTTTTTGCTGGTTAATTTCAAGATGACATTTTAGACACTGGGCTGGCTTTGAACCACAGTTCTCCAGATCTCGGCCTCTTGAGTTGCTGGGGTCATAGGCAGGAGCCGTCAGCACCCTGGAGACCCTGGCCCTCCTGACCACAGCTGCCATTTGAAAAGACCTCACCCCGCCACCCCAAGTTTGGCCAGGTTTCAGGAGACAGTGCCCAGCTTCCTCGTGGCTCTTTCCAGGAGAATTTTGCTGTGGGGGTCTTTGCCTGCTTGTTCGTTGAGCTCTGTTTTGCTGTGAGCTTCGCTGTTGCACTGAGACACAACAGCCCTTCCTCTCGGTTGGGTTTTGGCGGCGTTCTTCTCTTCTTATTATACATTTTAGCCTGCCCAGCTGTCACAGAATGGGTTTCCTGCAGAGGCCGGGGAGGTGGTGGGAAGGAGAAGAGTAGGTGACTGGGAACAGGGGGGCAGTGGAGACGGGAGGGGGGACCGGGATGGGGGACTCTGCACCCACAGGGGCTGCGGCCTGTGCGCCCCCATGGGAATCAGGACTCGGGTCATTTTTAAAAAATGAGCCACAGTTTTGTTTGGTGGCACTGGAGTTTGAACTCAGGGCCTGTCACTGGTGCTGTTCCGCTCGGGCCACGCCCCCAGCCCTGTATGCATTGTTCTCCAGAGAGGAGCCACCGTTTTTGCCTCGGCTGGACTGGATGGCAGTCCACCTGTCCCCGCCTCCTGCTTAGCTGACAGGGACACCGTGACCAGGTTGATGGGTTGAGATGGGGTCTCACTCACTTCTTGCTCAGGCAGGCCCTGAACCGTGATCCTCCCACTATCTGTGGGGATTATAGGCATTTAATTTTTTCTTTAAGATGGCAGCTGGTCGGAAGCGTAGCCTAGTGGTAGAATATATACTCAGCCTGGGTTCATGCGTTAGCACGTGCATGTGTACACACACACGTGTAATCACACACTTGATGGTAATGGGGTAAAAATACGCTGTGGGTTAGACAGGACCTTCCGCGGCCTTCATTGATCAGAGGTGGTGTCCAGCAGGGAGGGGCGAGCTGTCTTTGGAGGGAAAGGCAGGCTGTTCCTGGTGATGGAGGGTGGGGAGCCCATAAGGCCTCCCCTTCTGGAAAAGGAGCCCCGTGGCCGCACGGGGCCGGGTGAGGGGCGGCGGACGCCCGATTCTCCCCTCCCCTGCCCTCTGCCTTCGTCAACGTGTCTGTTGTCAAGCTGAGGCTTCCTAGATCGCCCTGGCCACCTGCCCGCCCTCCAGCAGGGCTGCCAGGGCCCTAGAAAGCTTGAAGCAACCTCTTTTCCTTCTTTGTAAAAAAAAAAACCACCTAGCTGACTCACCTAATCTCGTTCTAACAGAGGAGGAAGCTGAGCTTTTCTTGGTAAAGAGCCCCGTTTCCCTTGTAGGAAGCAGTCTCCAACTTGCAAGTTTCTTCTAGGTCTGTGGTTTCCATGGCAACCCCATCTTTGCTGCCCCCCCCTCCCCACCCCATCTTCTGTTACTTTTTATTCCCTTGTTTGCTCCATTTCCCTAGACTAGTGCCTGGCAGTCCCATAAATATTTATTGACTAATCGACTTACTCTATAATCTGTAGGGAGCTATGCAATAAATATTTATTGACAATTTGAGAGTAACCCGTCTTGACCCGGTTTGTGTAAGCTAAACATTTGTCGATTGACTGCCTTCATGGCCGCTGTTGGGGAGGCGGTGCGGGCGGGCGGGAAGAGGGCGGAGGGGGACTCGCGGCCCACGGAGCTCCTTCGGGGGACTCAGCCGTTCACGTGTCGGTGCACAGAATGAGTTCTCACGACCCAGCCACAGAGGCTCGGAGCTCTGTGTCCCCCCAATCTGTTCCCCGGGCTGTCATGAGACGTCCAAGACTGGCCCTGCGTTCCGTGCCAGCCAGCTCGGACTGCACCTCCGAGTCACCCGTGCACACGCCCCCATGCCCACGCACACACGTGCACGCGTGTGTACTGATGTCCAGACACGCCGGCCCCGTTTGTCCGGGGTGCAGCCTGGGGGGTGGGGGCGCGGAGCCTGTTCTGGAGTTGCTGGTGAGTCTGGTGTGGGCCGGAGTTTGAGAACCGCTTGGCCTGGTGCCTCCCTCGCCATCCCTCAGCCCCGGGGCTTGAACTCAGGGCCTGGCTGCTGAGCTTTCCCCCTCCTCCTGCCTGGCACCCTATCACGCGAGCCGTGGCTCTCACGGAAGTGGAGATCCGAGTCTCGGGGACTTTCCTGCCTGGGCTGGCTTTGAACTGCCATCCTCAGTTCTCAGCCTCCTGAGTAGCTGGGATGGTAGGTGTGAGCCCCTCGGTGGTTGGCAGTAAGAAGATTCTGGTGCCTCCTGGAGGGGGTGAGGGACCAAAGGCAGCTGGGAGACAGAAAGGAGAGGTCCACAGGGAAGGGGGGGGTGCCCTGTCCTGAGAACCTTCCAGAACACATAACATTCCGTCCTTCCAGCGGGTCCCCTTGGGGTCTGCCCCGTAGGCCACCGCCCCTCCCCCGCCGTCCTGTGTTCGGGGTTCGGGGCTCTGCACCTCCCTAGCAGAGACTGGCTGTACGCTGTGCACATGCCGCCGGTGGCAGCGCGGCTCGCTTCCCGGGCCCGGGCCGCGGCGGTGCCTCAGCGGTTCCTTCCTGCGTGCGGCTGAGCTGTCCCCGGCTCCGGGCTGTGGAGGGGGCGGCCCTGAGCAGGTGGGTGGACACCTGCTCCCCTGGGGAGGAGGGGCAGGGCCTAGGCATGGGGGTGCTCTCCTGAGCCCAGCCACCCCAGGAAGGGAAAGGGGGCCCCTTGGGGGCCACGCGCGCAGGGCGGATGGCCCAGCCTCCGAGGCCTGTGTTTCGGGGCTCGTGGGCTCCGTTTTCCTTCTGTGGTGGGGTGTCTGTTCACATAACTTGCTCATTGTGTTGATTTGGGCCGCTGGTATTTTTTTTTACTGTTAATGTATAGCCCTGTGTGCACACACACGCACACACACACGCGCGTGTGCTGTGGCTTGAGCTCTTGCTTGGTTTTGTTTCTTGTCTTCACTTGAGGCTGGTGTTCTACCCCTTGAGGCACCGCTCCACCTGCTGCTTTTTTGCTGGTTAATTGGAGGCGGGAGTCTCTTGGTTTTCAGTGCTGGCTTTGCACGCCGGCCCTCAGCTCTCAGCCTCCTGAGTCACTAGGATGATGGGCGTGAGCGCGGGCGCCTGGCTCCTCTCCCTTTTTCTGTCTGAAGGCACCAGGAATATTCTGTCGGGTTTTCTTCTGAGAGCTTCTGGCTTTGGCTTGTGGAATGTGATTCCCCCCCCCCCCCCCGCCCCAGCTGGGGAGTCTCACTGGAGTTCTGCAAGCTAAGCCAGTAGCGCCCTGCACTTTCAAAGCAGAGAAAATACGATCACCCCTCCCCCAGCAGCTTTCCCATGTGCGGGGGGGGGGAGGGGGGCACACTGCCAGGGCCGCCACAGAGCTTAGGCAGGAGCTGGGCTGCACACATCTGCACACGTCCCAGCCAGGCTGCCAAGCCCCAGGCTGAGTTGGGAAACTTCCGGAATCCCATCACGCTTGCAGAGCTGGGCAGGACTGGGGGGGGCGGGAGTGGACCTGGCCCTCCCCCTGAATCAGCAGCCATAGGTGGTAGAAGTTACTTCAGACAGAGATTCTAGGCCCAGGAGGCCCTCCTGCGGCTGCACCCCCTCCCTGTTCCTCTGGGGGGGCGGGGCTTTGCCCCTGGGCTCTCGGGGATGACCTGCCCTGGGGCACTTCCCCAAGTCCTCAGGTCGCCTCCTCCGTGGGAACTCAGGAATGTGTGTGACAGGTCACCGGCAAAGACTGTGAAAAGGCCAGTGTCCGGCCTCTGTCTGGGTGACCTGGCCCCAGGGGGCGGGGCCTGGCCTTCTGCACGGATGTGGCATAGCTGTCGCTAGCAGGCCCTGCTGCTGTCAGCTAGGATGCCTGGGTTTGTGTCCCTCCTCCGCCTCCGGGACATCCGGGCATGTTTGGGGTGGGTGCTATTGGAGGTAGAGACCAGGCACACACCTCAAGAGCCCCGCTCCCCGGTGAAGAGCCGGTCCAGCCTCGGGTGGAGGGCCACAGCGGGGAGCCTGGCTGGAGAAGCAGAGGGGCGTGCGCAGGGCTTGTCAGCTCCCCTCCGGTTCTCCTGAGCAGAAGGGCGAGCAGGGGGCGAGCTCCCTGCAAGTCTGCAGGTGCTGGGGTGTGGGAAGGGGCCCGAGGTTCTGCATTTCCCCCCCACTTGATGCCTCTGCCCACACTCAGAGTGCAAACGTGGAGGAGGCTTAGAGGAAACCGGCCTGGACTTGTGGTTCTCTTTTCTATCCCTTTAAGTTTGCATTAAAACAACAACAGCAGCAAAGCCCAAACTCCATTTCCGTTCGGGGGAGCAGGGTGAGATGCAGACGCGCAGCAGCTGTCTGAGACGGTGAGGCTTTGCTCTTGCTGGGGGAGGCGAGGGGATGCCGCAGGATCTAGACACTGCCCAGTGATTCACCGCCAGGCCTCCACTCGGCCAGGCCCCGGCCCTGCCCAGCTGGCTGCGAGCCCTTGGCCGGCTGCTCCAGTAGCTGTGACTCAGGTTTTCCACCTGTAAAATGGGAAGGGAGGTGGCCAGCGCCTCCCATCCCCAGAGCCAGGGGCCCCAACTCCATCAAAGGCAGATCTTAGAAGCTGCCCCCCCCCCCACCTGCGCTTTCACTGCTACTAAATCCCTGCTAGTGGCAGCTCAATTAGGAAGTCATCACGGAGCTCCGGCGCTGAACTTGAAAGAAGGGATTAATAAGGCAGCCCATGTGGGAGGAATTACCAGCTTCTGCAGAGAGGCCGCTCCAGGTCCCGGAGCCCGGCAGCTCCTGGAAGCGGCCGGTGGGCCGGGCTCCGGGAGCAGAGCCCGAGCGGGGGGAAGCCTGGGGTGGGGTGGGTGGGGTGCGTGTGCATGCATCCTCCGGCTCTGCCAGGTGCAGCGTCCGGAAGCTCGCCGGCGCGGTCCCCGGGGTGCTCAGCAGACCCGAGCCCGCCCAGCAGGGAAGGGTTAAGTTTGGGTCTCGGGGGCCTCTCGCGGCTGCTGCCGGGCTCCCGGATGGGGCGGTCCGCAGGCCCTGGCACGGACGGGACTGGCGCCGGCCCAGCTCTCAGAGCTCCGGAGGAGCGCCAACTCGCAGAGCGGAGCGGGCCGGCTCGCCGCGTGCCGGCGGGCGGGGCGGGGCCGGAGAGGGGCGGGGCCGGAGAGGGGGCGGGGCTGAGCCGAGGGGGCGGGGCCTGGGGAGGGCATGGCCGGAACCATGGCCTGCATAAGCGGGGCTGAGAGGGGGTGTGGCTCGGGAGGGGGCGGGGCCCGGAGAGGCGGGGTTGAGCAGAGGAGGCGGGGCTTGGGGAGGGCATGGCCGGAACGGGCGTGGCCTGCACAGGCGGGGCCGAGAGGGGGTGTGGCTCGGGAGGGGGCGGGGCCCAGGAGAGTTGGGTGGTCCGCGGGGCGGGGCGGGCGCTGGTCGCGCACCTGCTGCTCACCGTCCAGGGAGGCCGCCGCCGTCAGTGTCTTCCTGAAGGGCCGGAGCGCCGGCCCTTGGGAGGGAGGCTGAGCCTGGCCACAGACCCGGCTCGTTGCGCTTCAGTTTTTCCTCCCAAAGTGCCAGCGACTTTACGGCTTCCTTCTGCATATTCCGCCTGGTGCTTACTTAGCAAAGGCCTCAGCCAGGCTTCCATCTTTCACTCATTGCAGGCGTGGGTGTATAGTCCTGGGGGGACGTAGCTGAACCACACGCACACGCACACGCGCACGCACTCCCCTCCCAGCCCGACCTAGGCTCTCCCACACAGACCCGCACAGAGGCCAGACTCCTGCTCCTGGGGCTGGCGGCCTAGCGGAGGGAGAGAAGCTAAAGCAGAGCACGCTCTGGGCAGTGAACCCAAAGGGGAAGAAGCAGCCAGGGAGGACAGATGCTCAAGACAGGGCCTGATCTGCGTGTGTGTGTAACAGTGAGAACCTTCTGGAATTCTGGTGGGTCATGGTGCAGAGCCCGTGGCTTCCAGACGGCCTTGAGGGCTACATGGATGGCGGGGCGAAGGCAGGGATCTTGCACCCCCGCCTTGGGATGACGGGGCCTGGAGGAGAGCGGAGCAGGCCGTGGCTCGGTGGGTGAGCTCAGGCCGCCCCGGTGGGCAGGGGGGTGACTCCTTTCTCTCTTGCCCTCAGCCCAGCGCTCTGCCCACGAGCTGCCCATGGTGGAGAGACAGGACATGGACAGCTGCCTGGTCTACGGGGGGCAGCAGATGATCCTCACGGGGCAGAACTTCACGGCCGAGTCCAAAGTCGTGTTCACGGAGAAGACCGCAGGTCAGTGCCGTCCGCCGTGTCCAGCTCGTTTGTCAACCGGGCTTCTGGAGTTACACATGGGCGCCTTCTCTTTCTCCAGCCCAGGGACAGAGCTGGGGTGCATTCTTGTCCCCACTCCTCTTCCTTACTCAGCAGCAACCCACCCACCGCCTGGCAGGTTCAGCGCCGGTGGGCGCGCTGTGCCGGGCTGGCGGAGGATTCCGGTCGTTTGCCTGGACGCTGAGCTGTCCTCAGCCCTAACTCCGCATGTTGTGGTTGTTATTCCTCCACACAGGCAAACTTCTAAAACTTTCCTGTGATCAAAAGAGAAGTTAGCCAGGCGTCGGCGGCTCACGCCTGTAATCCCGGCTATTCACGACATTCAGATCTGAGGAGGGCGGTTTGAAGCCAGCCAGAGCAGCAAAGTCTGGGAGACTCTTGTCTCCAGTGAACCACCAGAAAACCCCAAGTGGCGCTTGCAGGTCAAAGGGGTAGAGTGCTAGTCTTGAGCCCAAAAGCTCAGGGACAGCGCCCAGGTCCTGAGTTCAAGCCCCATAACTGACTGACCAAAAAGAAAAAAAAAAGAGGAGTCAAACAGCCTAATGATTAAGCACGCTCTGGTTCCGAATGCCCTGGGTTCAGATCCTGGCTGTGCGGTGTGTTTGACCTTTCTGTGTCTGCACTTCCTCACTATGGCGATCTCAGTGAGTTCACGTGTGGAGTGATTGTAAGAGCACAAAGAGCCTCGTGCACCCCGCTCTCTCATGCACTTCTGTTGGTTTGATTGTGGGACTGGCGATGGAGCCCCGCCCTCCTGGATGGAGCCCCGTCCCCGGAAGCGAGGCCAGTGCTCTGTGGCTTGCGCCACGCCCCCTGGCCCTTTCCCTTATCATTTTGGTTGCTTGGTTGGGCAGTTGTGTTTCGTGGATTTTTTTTTCCCCCCCAATGTCGGAGCTTGAATTCAGGACCTCACACTTTCGCTCAGCTTTTCTGCTCATGGCACTCTTCCACTTGAGCCACACCTCCATTTCTAGCTTTTTGCTTGTTCGTTGGAACAAAGAGTTTTGGAGACTTTCCTGCTTGGGCTGGCTTTGAACCCAGGTCCTCAGATTTCAGCCTTTTGAGTAGCTGGGCTTACAGGTGTGAGCCACTGGCTCCCTGCTGTATAGTTTGTCTTTGAGATGGCATTTGCTAACTTTCATTGGCCTGGCCTTGAACCTGTGATCCTCTTGTCTGTGCCTCCTGTTCAGCTGGGATCACAAGCCATACACACCTGGTGCCACTTGTGTTTTTATTACACGAGTGCTGAAATCAATCTTCTTATGCCTTTGGGATTTATTAGTCTTGTGAAGCCTAAGTCTCTATTTATACCTTTTTTGTTTACTTGGGTTTGCTCCTAGCAGTAGAATTCTAGTCATTTGGAGGACATTAAGAACGTTGGACCAAATTCTTTTCCAGAATCTGCAGCTGAAACTTCCACTATGGCTCATCCCATTCCAGAAAAGCCACGTTTGTGTTTTTGTCTGCGTTTCCCCCCTTAAGACAATGCTTGTGAAGTGCAGTATTTATCAGCACTTCACATTCCCCTGCCATGGAAAAGCGTTCCCAGGCCTTGGCTAGGGGCCAGGCAGTGAGGGCAGGCGCTGCTGCAACTTTCTGGAGCTTCGAGGCGGGAGCTGAGTGTCTAGGTCCGCCCTGGTCGTTCACGTTGCCCACTGAGATTTGCTGTGCAGGAGAAACTGTACGGGCGCCCAGGAGCTGGGCAGGCTGGGGGGCCACTTGCCAGATACCGAGGTGCGCCTGGGGCAGGGCTCTCTGAGCCCAGCGTCCTGGGGTTCAGGGCCGATGGTTCCTGCCCGGGGGAGGTGCAGAGACAGGCCGGCTTTTCACACGGGCAGGGCTTAGCGCATGAAAATGCCCACAGGTGTTCGTGCTGTTGCTGTGGAAGGGCAGAGTGAACCCCACGGAGCGGGGAGGAATAATAGCCGGCCCTGGGCCAGGGGGCGAGGGGTCTCGGTGCAGGGACCACGCGTGGAGGAGGGGCTTGAACGTGGTATCCACTAGGGCGAGGGGGGGAGGCGCACCCAGGGACCGGGGCCACCCTGTCCAGCTCCTCTGCTGCCTCCCCTCCCCCCTGCTCCCGTTGGGGGGAGGGTACGCTCGTTTTGCTCCGTTTTCTTTCTGAGCAAATAAACCTTTGCTAAAAACTTAAAAGGAAAAATAAGATAACCACAAGGCCGTCACCAAAAAGAAACCGCGGGCCGAGCCCTCTTCCTCGGAGCATTTGGCACCCCGGAACTGATCTGACCCCCCGGTAGCCGGCACAGAGCGGGTGAGGAGCTCGGGGAAGGTCACACAGCGTGAAGGTCACACGGGGCGCCCGTGAGTGGGCGGCAGAGGGTCACCCCACGCCCCCAAAGAAGCAGGGGCTCCCCTGCAGCGTGGGGCTGCCCGGAGCCCTCACCCCGGGGGGCCCCCCTTGGGTTTGTGGGGGGCTCGGCCTGCTCTTTTGACCCTGGGGGCTCCCTCCCGCCTTCCAGGGAACCCCCAGAGCTCGGCTTCGTTTTTTTCCAAAACGCGGCCGGGGCCCACGGAGTCGCCATGGAGACTTGGCGGCGGCCGGGGCTGCAGGCGGCCGGCACTGCCCGTTTTCCCAGCGAGCGAGCGGGGGAATCCCAGCTGCTCTTCCCATTAGCGGGGCGACACCCGCCCCGACAGCTAATCTTAGCCTCGGGGTTTGATCATCACCACCAGCTCGGCTACTCTTTTTATAGCAGCTGCTAAAACGGGCTTGGCACCCCTGCCCCGCAGCACCGCGACAGGCCTGGGAAGGTGGAAAAACCAGGAGGAGAGGGCAGCCCAAGTTAGAAAGGCGCCGTGTTTTGGAAAGTGGTGTCTTATTTATAGCAGCAGTAATAATCCTGATTCTGTTATTTTTATTCCTATTTTAAATTCCTGTGTTTTGGTTTTTTTTTTTTTCACTGCTCACAAGAACCTGGGTGATCCCGCCCTGGCCCAGCCTGACCGCTGCCTTTCCACCTCCTCCTGCTTGCTCGGCTGCAGTGGACATGCTTCGTTCTGTCCTCAAATATCCCAAGCTCCTCTCTGCCTCAGGATCTTTGCACTTGCTCTCCACTCTTGGGACATTTTCCCACCCCTTTCTTCACGGTGGCTACTGTCTTTGCTTCCTTCGGGTCTCTGCTTAGAGGTCTCTGTCCCTTAGGTCTCCTCACTCCGGGGGATTGCAGGTGTGCCCTTACCAGGGTTGTACGCAGGGACTCATGTTTGCTCAGCTTTCTTGCTCCCAGCTGACCCTCTACCGCTTGAGCCATGCCTCCAGTCCAGCCTTTTGCTGATTGATTGGAGATGGAGTCTCACAGACTTTTCTGATTGGGATGGTTTTGAACCGTGCTCCTCCAGGTCTCAGCCTCCTGCGTCACTAGGATTGCGCCTGCGGTGGATGGTACTTAGCACTCTTGCAGTCTTCTTGCCTGTCCGGTGACTCGCGCTGACTCGTCTCAGTGCAGAACACGCTTAGATCCTGGAGGGCACAGCTCAGGGTTTCCCAAGTCTCAGCTCCAAGCCTCTGACTCTAGTCTCGGCTTCTAGAACAGTCCCTGCACAGGGAGGGTGCTCGTGCATCCTGCTGGATGAAGGCAGCAGCCCTTTCTGCTGCCCCCCCAGCCTTAAGAGGTGGCACCGTGCTGCCCATTTCACAGACGGGGCCCCCGAGGTTCCGAGATGGAGCTGGGGCTCCCCAGCACCCCACCTCAGAGGCCCGAGCTAGACCCCCAAGGTGGCATGTGTCCTCCCCTGGGGCTCCTGTCTCTGATCGTGTCCCCAGGAAGCCCCGCAGGGCGACCCCGGCTTCCCTCGCGTGTCACTCGCCGTGAGGGCTACGAGGCCCTTGGTGTGTGGGGCAATGTGAGAAATGGCTGAGCGCGCCCGCAGGGCAGGGTTCGGGCTGGGAGGCCAGGCCGGGCCTCCCTCCGCCTGGCCGCCGGCCCCTGGCCCCCGGCAGAGTCCGGGGGTCCCAGCAACACAGTGCAAAACAGGAAAAATCTAAGGACACAGAAGAAAAGGGATGGGATGGGAGACACAGGGTTGCCACGGCGACGGGCGACTCCGCGCTCCCAGCCTGGGGGGGCAGTGATCCCGCGCATGACGGAGGCCTGTGGAATGTTTCAGCTGGTAAATCCTTCTTAATTCAGCCCCTCCGCCCTCCCTCCGCCCTCCCTCCGGCCCCCCTCCCGGCCCCCCCTCCCGGCGGCCGCGCATGACTCAGCCTTGACACCGAGCTTGTTTGAAGGGAAGCTGTGTTGTGTTGGACCCGGACTCGCTTGGCGGCGCCCCGATGGCAGAAGCGCCCATCACCTGTCACAGGGCAGATGGACGTTTTTTTTGTTTTGTTTTTTCCAAGAGGCCACGTGGGCGGCGGAATTCCCTTTCCCACTGACTCAGCCTGTCCTGCCGTGACTCACTCGCCTCTCTCCCCGAGGGCTGCCCGCGCAGCTCGGCCGGCTAAACAGAGAGCCAGGCCGGGCCTTGAAATGCTTCCGACAAACCTTGCTGCTGCCGCTTCTCCCCCTCCCCCCTCCCCTCCCCCTCTGCATGCCTTTGCATGGGGAGTATCCTTGGGGTGACCTCTCCTCCCCCCTCTCCCCTGAGTCCGGCTGCTGGGGCGGGCGGGCTGTGGGTTGGGGTCTCTGTGTGGGATTGTCAGATCCAGGCTGGCGGGGCCGTGACTAAGCACGAGCGACCTTTGACCTCCGTGACTCACACCTGCCACCCTGTCTTCTGCCCCTTGGCTCCCACCAGCTGAGGCCGGAAGGCAGTTCTGGAGCGCTAAGGGGGATGGACGCGCTGTGGTCAGCTGGCTGGCGTTTGGAGCTGCACCCCCAGACTCAATCTCCCCCCCCACTGAAATGGGGTCAATCCAAAGGTCAAGGCACTGGAAGTAGTAGGTGGTCAGGAAAGCAGCAGCCGCAGGGGCCTTTGTCCCCACCCAGGTGGCCTCCCGTCCGGCACGCGTCCCCCCTCCCAGCTGGGCACATTCCCCTCCATCCCTGCACCCCGGCACTGGTACCCCAATCCTGGTGTCCTGGCCCTCGGGGGGACTGGCTGTGGCTCCTCCCCCTCCATGCCACGTCCACATGGGGCCACTGAGGCACGCGGGTGGTGGACAGAGGTCCCGCAGCGACAGGGCTGCAAGATGGGTCCCCACACCCCTAGTTTTCTGGTGCCCAGAGCACGCGGTGGTCTGCAGTGTGGGGGTCACCCGTAAGTGAGGATGGGCGCAGAGGGGATTCCTGCGGGGCAGGGCAGGTTCGCAGCCGCAGTGGCCTCTACATAACGTGGCCGAGCAAAGAAGAGCCCATGGGGGGAGCTGCTGCCCTCGTTGTGGGGACCCCCCCACCCCCAGCTTGGTGCTGAGACCCCCAGCGCCTCCTCCCCAGCTCCCAGCCCATCTGGGCGGCACCACCAGTGCCAGCAGGCGAGGCCTGGGGCTGAGGGGGGTTTGCTGCACCTCCCCCCCCATGTCTGCTGGGCTTTTCCAGCCCCTGCTTCTGGGCGTGGGGACTTTTCCCTGCTAACTAGCAGCCACACAAAGCCAGCCCAGCTGAGTCTCCGAAGTGGAGCCAGGACGGAGCGGCGGGGCGGGGCGGGGCTGGGCTTCCTCAGGCAGCTGACACTTCCATTCCCTGGCTGCCTGACGCTCACTGGCGGCTCAGCCCCAATTCTCCCCAGTGCTGACGCCCGCTGGGGGCTCCTCCAAGCATGCAGCCCTACCTACGCCACCTGTGTGCTGGGTCCCTGCCTGGGGGTGGGGGTGGGGGGACTGTGATCTGAGTCACAGGGCCATCCACCCACCCACCCACCCACCCTCCATCCCCTACCTGCCCATTCATTCACCTCCTCACCCATCCATCCATCCACCAACCACCCATCCATCCATCCATCCACCAACCACCCACCCATCCACCCACCCATCCATCCATCCATCCATCCACCCACCAACCACCCATCCATCCACCCACCCACCCACCCTCCATCCCCTACCTGCCCATTCATTCACCTCCTCACCCACCCATCCACCCACCCATCCATCCATCCATCCATCCACCAACCACCCATCCATCCACCCACCACCCACCCTCCATCCCCTACCTGCCCATTCATTCACCTCCTCACCCATCCATCCACCCACCAACCACCCATCCACCCATCCATCCATCCATCCACCAACCACCCACCCATCCACCCACCCATCCATCCACCCACCCATCCACCCACCCATCCATCCATCCACCAACCACCCATCCATCCACCCACCCACCCACCCTCCATCCCTTACCTGCCCATTCATTCACCTCCTCACCCATCCATCCATCCACCAACCACCCATCCACCCATCCATCCATCCACCAACCACCATCCACCCATCCACCCCATCCATCCATCCATCCATCCACCCACCACCCACCCATCCACCAACCACCCATCCACCCACCCATCCATCCTCTCACTTCACCCATTCGTCCATCCCCTACTGCCCATTCATTCACCTCTTCACCCACCCATCCACCCATCCATCTATCCATCCTCCAACCACTTGTTTAGCCCCTCGTCCCTCCATTCTTCCACCCACCCCCCAGCTGTCTTCCCATCATAAAACCTGTCACATTGGTAGGGCGTACCCCTACCCCATTTTTTTTCCTTGCAGAATGTTACTAAGTCTCCTCTAGGCCCTGACCCTGGGCCCAAAGCTGTTGGCTCCTTTCTCTTCCCCTGTGACTAAGCCTTGGACGGGCCTTTGCATGCTGGCTTCCCGTGGCTGCTAATGTAGGCCGGGGCCGCTTGCCCACACATCTGCTGGAGGCCGTGCTGTGTGCAGTGGCACACGTGGCCCCCTCTGCAGCGGCCCCTGGGGAGCGCACCCTGCAGGCTGAGTCTCCCCATCCTCCTTCCTCCGTGGGGTCCCTGAAGGGCCTCTGGCCTGGGCTCCCAGGCCTCCTCGTGGGGCCTGTTGGAGGGGCGGGAGGTCAGGCAGGGGCTGAGCTCTGATGGTAGGGTTCACCTGGGCCAGTATGGAGCCCACGGGGGTGGCGTGCCGGCCCCGGCCCCCACGGTGCGGGGGATGGGCCCAGCTCTTGGGGGCTCTTGGCTCTTGGCTGGGAGAGCGCAGATGGCGGCGTGACACCGCGGACAGGAGGGCCAGATACTGATTCGCTTCCCCAGAGTGGACCACCAGGAGACCCCAAATCCCCACACACAGTGGTCGCAAAATTGCAGCGGCCCGCGAGGGAGAGCGGCGGAGGGGGTGACGGCTGCATTGTGTACACGAGCGGGCACGCGGAACCGAAGCCCCTTTAGACCAGTCATTGATGCTCACTGAAGTAATTGTGCGTATGCACGTGTATATGCACACCTATGTGTGTGTGTCCACGTGTGCTCTGAAGTACAGGGAGGTGGAGCTACCAACCCTGGCTGCACACGGAGTAAATGGCAACCCAGGACTTGAACCCGGACAGAGGGCACCTGCCAGCGTTTCTCTGGCAGTCCACCGCCCTGAGAAAGGGAGATGACTCAGAGGTGGGGAGGGCTGTGTCGCCCCTCCCGGGACGGGTGCAGTGGTGGGCTCAGGGTGTCGAGGGAGGAGAAAAGCCCAGGAAAAGGACCTTGAGTCACTTTCAGACCACACACTTCCTCAGAGACCGTCCCCGGCACGGTGGGCTGGTGAGCTGGCTCCCACGTGGTGGGGGAAATCGATATTGACGAGCCTGCTGGCAGCTTTCACTTCCTGCTGGGGACTTGTTAGCTAGGAGCTGGTGCTCCCTCCCCCCCTCCCTCCCGCTCCTTTCCCCCCTTCCCCTCCCTCCCTCCCTTCTTCATCTCCCCTCTTTTCCTTCTTTTTTGTTTTAAAGTTCAAATAACAGATTCTTGAGGATCCTCCTGTCTCAGCCTCCCAAGTGCTGGGACTACAGGTGTGTGTCACCACGCTCAGCTTGAGAAGACCCATTGTTGCAAGGGAAGACATTCAACTACTCCCTTACCTCCCTACCCAGCAGGCATTGCCTCTTTGTAAAGTCCCTCCAGCCTAGTCTTCAGGTTGATATGTTAATCATTGCAATCAGAAAATGGTTTAGTGCCTTGTTTAAAAAAAAAAACACGCTTCCTTCTTTCAATATGAACTACATGTTGGAATGTGCACAGAGTAACCATAAAGAATACAATGTTTAGGGGGTGGGGGAGCCTGGGCTCACGAGCTCCCTCCCTGGTCACTTCAGGAATTGCACCCCATAGAACTTAGAAGCCCAGCGTGGACTCTGGCCGAGTGCTCCCAGCCCAGTGCTCCAGCCGAGGCTCAAGGTGGGCAAGTCTGACCTGTCAGAGAAGGGGCAGGGCGCTCAGGTGGAGTGTTGGGGTGCCCTTGCAGGTGAGCACAGGGAAGCCCACGGGAGTCCTGGGGCCCAGAACCCTGTGTGACTTTAAATTCTGACTCGGCACTTCCCAGGGTGCTCATAAAACCACTTCCTGCTCCTCCAGACCGCGGCACCCCGCCCCCGCCCTGAAACGCCCGGGCGAAAGGTTTGTTTCAGCTGCAAGCGGCCCCCATGGCGGCGGTCAGCAAGAGAAAGCTGGGCCCCGGCCTGACAGCAAGCGAGCTCTGGCCCCGCAGGGTCCCGCTCCTGGGGTCCAGGCTGAGGAGGCTGGGCGGGACAGGGGGCCTCTGGCTGCCCCCCGCCCCCGGTCACGGGCCTCAGGAATACCTCCCCCACCTGTGCGCTCTGACAGGACACAGGGACCTGCAGGGAAGTCCCCTTCAGAACGGCCTCGGGTTGAACAAAGCCTGTAACCAAGTGTGTGTGTCACAATACTTTGTATTTTATTTTTTCCAAAAAGAAGAAATGGGCATTCAGATACAGAGGAAGAAGAGAATGATGGTAGAATTCTGAGCATTTTTTTTCCTCTTCCTCCTCCTCCTTCTTTTGGAAATACTTGGTTAGAACTCAGGACCTTGTTGTTTGCTAGGCAAGCACTCTACCCACTTGAGGCATTTTTCAGATAGGGTCGCATACGTAACCGGGATTACAAGTGTGCACCACCATGCCTGGCTTGTTTTAGGGATGAGCGTGGCTAACTCTCGAACTCTGATCCTCCTGGAGTGGGTTGTACAGTTTTCCTATCTTCAACATCTTTCCTTTGGGTAAAAGAAACATTTGAATATACATACATGTACACATAGCACACACACACACACACACATCTTACTGAAGTAATATAGCAGATCACGTTTGTAAGAGTCCTTTGTATTTGTTTGTTTTCCAGATGGGCAGCAAATCTGGGAGATGGAGGCCACCGTGGATAAAGACAAGAGCCAGCCTGTAAGCCCAGATGAAGACAGCCGAGTGTATCCACAAGTGTCCTCTAGCCAGCCAGCCTGCCTGCCCTCCCTCCCTCCCTCCCTCCCTCCTTCCTTCCTTCCTTCCTTCCTTCCTTCCTTCCTTCTCTTCCTCTCCCCCTGCTCCTCCCTCTTCTCCCATTCTTCCCCCCACCTCCATCCGCCCTCCCTTCAGAGTGTCCCTTGGTACGTGTATCATGCACAGGAAACACTGCTACAGCAGCAGAGTTAAACCCCCTTTCACCAGAATTCTGCCTCTAAGTATAGGGTACACCCCTGCCCTCCTGTGGGCTGGCTGGTGTGTTTAGGGTCTAGGTAGGAGTTGAGACATCACTGTAGTCAAGCTCACTGTTAACTGCTCCATTCCAGAACATGCTTTTTGTGGAGATCCCCGAGTACCGGAGCAAGCACATCCGCGTCCCTGTCAAGGTCAACTTCTATGTCATCAACGGGAAAAGAAAACGGAGCCAGCCCCAGCACTTCACCTACCACCCAGGTGAGGCCTGCCCTCCGGCGTGGACCGCTTCCCAGGCCGCCGACGCAACCTCTCGGAGCCTCAGTTTCCTGCCTGTCAGCGGCACCTTCTAAGAGCAACCCATGAGATGCATACACAGCCCTCCTCCCAGAGCACAGTCAGCCAGTGTCAGGCTGCTCTTGTAGCCATTGCTGGTAGACAGGAGAAGGCTGGTAATGGCTCAGGCCACCATGAGATTGGATCATACTCGGGGTCAAGGGTGAGCGTGCCCTTCAACCTGCAGGATCCAGGTTCACCTAGGAAGCGGGGTGTGGTTGCTGGCTGCCCAGTCCTGTGTCTGGACTATACTTAAGGGCTCCTTAACTTTCGCCTCCTACTATTTGGGGACAGAGGACCTGGCCCTGCAGGTGGCACTGTCCCCAGGGGAGGTGCTGATAGGGACAGTGTTGGAGGAAGAAGAGTCAAGCAGGGACGGGGACTGGAAACAGGCCCTCAGGTGCCAGAAGTGGGTCAGACTAAGCAGTGGTACTGATCACAACTGCTCAGGAAGCCTGCAGCCAAGGCTAGGGAGTGGCAGAGCCTCTGGGACCCCAGAAGCCAGGGATCCTCCACGCACGTGGGCAGCAGCTGTGAATGAAGAAGCCCGGCACGCTTCTCTCCACGCGCACGCGCAGCTTCTGTGCGATTAGGGCAGCCTTGTGCTTTTCTCTCCTGGCGCATATATGGCGTCTTTGGTGAGGCTGGTGCAGCTTACGTGCCCGCTTCTCCCGGTGCACACGCAACTTCTGTGAGTTTGGGGCAGCCACGTGTGTGCGCCTCTTTCTGCCTATGCTCAGCTTCAGGGAACGTGGGGCAGTCACGTGTGCTTCTCTCAGTGCGCCATGCGCAGCTTCCACTGTGGCACGCGCGCAGCCACGCGTGCTTCTCTCCCTGCGTATGCGCAGCTTCCGTGAACCTGGGGCAGCCACGTGTGCGCTTCTCTCCCTGCGCATGCGCAGCTTCGGACGAACGCGGGGCAGCCACGCGCGCTTCTCTCCCCGCGCATGCGCAGCTTCAGAGGCATGGGTGCAGCCACGTGTGCGTCTCTCCCTGCGCATGCGCAGCTTCAGAGGCATGTGCGCAGCCACGCGTGCTGCTCTCCCTGCGCATGCGCAGCTTCGCCGGACGAACTCGGGGCAGCCACGTGCTCTTCTCTCCCCGCAGTCCCTGCCATCAAGACGGAGCCCACGGACGAGTACGACCCCGCCCTGATGTGCAGCCCCGCGCACGGCGGCCTGGGGAGCCAGCCCTATTACCCACAGCACCCGATGCTGGCCGAGTCCCCGTCCTGCCTGGTGGCCACCATGGCTCCCTGCCAGCAATTCCGCTCCGGGCTGTCGTCCCCCGACGCCCGCTACCAGCAGCAGAACCCCGCGGCCGTGCTCTACCAGAGGAGCAAGAGCCTGAGCCCCGGCCTGCTGGGCTACCAGCAGCCGGCCCTGATGGCGGCGCCCCTGGCCCTGGCCGACGCCCACCGCTCCGTGCTGGTGCACGCGGGCGTCCAGGGCCAGGGCTCGGCCCTGCCGCCCCCGGGCCCGGCCGGCCAGCAGGCCTCGCCCGTCATCCACTATTCGCCCACCAACCAGCAGCTGCGCTGCGGGGCCCACCAGGAGTTCCAGCACATCATGTACTGCGAGAACTTCGCCTCCTCCGGGCCCGCCCGGCCCGGCCCGCCCCCCGGTGGCCAGGGCCCCAGGCTGAGCCCCGGCGCCTTCCCCACCGTCATCCAGCAGCAGAGTGCCCCCCCCAGCCAGAGGGCCGCCAAAAACGGACCCCCGGCCGGTGACCAAAAGGAAGTGTTACCCGCCGGAGTGACCATCAAACAGGAGCAGAACTTGGACCAAACCTACTTGGATGACGGTAAGAGGTCCCCGGCCTTCCCCGGAAGGCCACCCCTTTTCAGCCTCCTTAGTCTGAGGGCCCTGGGCAGGGCGGCCTGGCAACTGTGCAGGGGAGCGTCAACCCCCGGCAGGAGTTGGGGGAGTAGGGCAAGGGGTCAGGGTTTTAGGTGTACCCTCTCCTTTCGCTCACACCGGGGCAGTTCTGGTCACCGGGGGGTGTCCCTCAAGGTCACGAACTGAGTCTATTTAATTGCTCCCACTCTCTTTCCAGTGGCCAAATTTAGATCGAGGGCAGGAAAGCAGAAAGGAAGGAAAGCTAACCTCCTTGTTGCTGTAGAGAAACTTTCCCACTGTGTAGCTGTCCCTTGTACGTGAGGTAGGGGGAGAAGGAGAGCGGCGGCCATTGAAAAGGGAGTCTATGAGAGCAGCATGAATGGGGGCTTGGGGACCGGCTGTGGGTGCCCGTGTGCTGGCAAAACACAGGACACATTGATAGCAGGCAGCCCAGGGCTTCCGCTGTGGGGGGGCCAGCTGATGGGGTGGCCGGGCCAAGGAGAAGATGGAAGAAGGCTTTGTGTGCATCAGGACTGCCCCAGCTTGCTGGCAGAGGCCCTAGGTGGAGACACCTCTTGTCAGAGCAGCTGTCCATCTGGCATGGACTCAGATCTTAGGAGGGGCAGAATACGTGGCTGAGCTCACCTGAGCCATTGCAGCAAGGTTGCGTAGCTTAGGAATGTTAAAAACGAAAAAAAAAAAGCAAGCCCCGAATGGCTGACTTCCGCTCCATCTTGGGCCCTATAGGCACTGAGTAGCATCTAACACACAGGTAGGAAGGGCATTCCTTGTTTTTTTAAAAAAATGTCTGAGACCAGAGTGGTTTAGGGTTTGGAATTTGCACATAAGACTTTTCCATTGAGTATGTTTCATCCCCAAATAGGAAATCCAAAGTCTGAAACTTTCAAAAAAGATTGGGGCATTACTGGGGTTTGAACTGGGCTTCATGCTTGCTAGGCAGGTGCTCTACCACTGAACCACATCTCCATCCCTTTTCTGTGGTTAGTATCTTTGAGCTAAGGCCTCCCTTCCGGTGTGGGTTTTACACCTGTACCACTGGCCACCTCTTTACACTCCCTACCATAGCCGAGGGGACAGGCAAGTCACTACACCCAGCTTCTTTAAGGAGGGGGTCTCGAATCTCTCTGAGATTGGGTCTCTCAAACTTTTGCTCAAGCTGGCCTCAAAGCACTATCCTGTAGGAGTTCAGCCTGCTATGAGCTAGGATAACAGGCATGTGTCACGGTGTTCAGCTGTTGTTTGAGAAGGGGTCGTGTGAATTCTTCTGCCCAAGCTGGCCTTGAACCATGATCTGATCTTCCCAAACTCCACTTCCCGCCTAGCTGGGGTTACAGGTGTGAGGTATTCTCACCTAGCCGACATCTTGAAACGTTTGGAACATCTGAAAGGCTTAGAATTTGGGAATCTTTTCAAGTTTCTGGTTAGGGAATGCTTCATCTGACAAGCCCATTCTTTAGGAAAATGAACTCTCAGAACCCAGCCGAGAAGCAGGAAGTAAGCTGGAAGCTTCAGGACAGTTAGGTACTTATTTTTGGTTTTTTAATTTTAATGTTTGCTGGTCCTGGGGCTTAAACTGAGGGCCTGGATACTGCCCCTGAGCCTCTCGGTGCTCAAGGCTAGCACTCTACCCCTTGAGCCACAGCGCCACTTCCATCTTTCTCTGTGTGTGTAGTACTGAAGAATCGAACCCAGGGCTTCATGCATGCTAGGCAAGCACTCTACCACCAAGCTACATTTCCAGCCATTTGGATGCTTCTTAAGACTTACAGGTGCTACGCACTGCGTATTTCAGTGGCAGGAAAAATCCTCAGTGCTGTTGGCTTGTATTTTATGTGAAGTCTTGATGAGACAGGTTCTCTTAGGATGCTGTGACTTCTAGTACTTTCTGTGCCCTTTCTCTGTAAAACTCAACCATGAACATTCTTCGCGTTCATCCAGCAAAGGCCTCGGGGCCCCTCTCTACGGGTTCCTGCTGCCGCATGCCGGGCAGGCGAAGCTGAGGGGGCTTCTGGATTGGTACTTGTTGGGCTGAGCGAGTTCTCCCGCTCGCGTGGCCTGGGGGCCCACGCGTGGCTGTCCATCCTTGCGTGATTGATGGACATCAGAGCGGCTAAGTCTTGGTGCTTTGAGTCTTGGTGCTTCTGTTCAAAGGGTTTCTCAGCTTTGAGTAGTTACCTAGCGCAGGACGCCGGGCGGGCGTGGGTCCCGGGGCGAGGGCGGTAAAACGGGGCTCTCCCTGTGAGCTGGGGGTACTTAGGAATAGTGAGGAGCGAGCCAGGCAGGAGCTGGTGAGAAATGCGAGTCCCCCCGACCCCCTCCCCAGCCCTCCTTCCACGGAATGAGGAGGAGCAGGCGCTGCCTCGGGCAGGAGTGGCCGCAGCCCGGGTCTGTAGCCAGGCTGTCTGGTGCCCGAGAGGAAGCAGCCCCGTGGGGCTTCGTGAGGCGTCTTTTGGGGGCGCAGTGAGAGTCAGCTCTGAGGACGTCTGGAGAACAGGACTCGGTAAAGCTGCTCCCTCCGAGGGAGCGCGGCAGTGAGGTAGCCGTAACACCCAGCACCCCGCTTTGACCAAGGTCTCCGCACTTCTCAGAGCCCTTAGGGCGCGAGCGCACCCCAATAACCTCTCGCACCAGGGGGGATTGCGACTGGCTTCCTCAAGAGTGCATGCGGGGCACACTCCTCAGGGAGCTGCTCCCCAGCTGTTCATGGCCCCCTCCGGGCCCGGAGCCCCCAGCACGGGGCGGTAGCGACCGATCAGGGTTCGAAACCCAGCACTGCCCCAGCCTGCCTGGCGTGTTTGGCTTTGCCTGCCTGGGCCCGAGCGTGACGGGATCATTTCCACCTCCGGGGGCCCCCAGCAGGCCACCGCTGGCCGGGTGGAATTCAGGGCCACCGGGGGACCCCCCCCACGCCCCCCCATGGCGGCCACAGGAGAGGGCGTGGCCTCCCCGCGGCTCTGCGCCAGCTTCACGCTCCCTGCGCTGTCGGGACGAGCTGCTCTCCTGGCCCGGCTCACTCTCGGAGCCTCAGACCGCGGCGGCTGCTGGGGACACTGGCAAAGCAGCGTGGTGGCTTTCCAGGGTGTCCTGCACCCCTTCACTCCCCCGCCCCAGCCCGGTGCCTTTGCACACAGCTCAGAGACAGGGCAGAAGCCGAGCACCGTGGGCCTTTCTCCCCCTCCCATCCCCCCACCCATTCTGTGACTCCCCTCCCTTCTGTATCTTCTCCCTGCTCCCATCCCCCCCATTCTGTGACTCCCCTTCCCCTTCTGTACCTTCTCCCCCTCCCATCCCCCCCATTCTGTGACTCCCCTTCCCCTTCTGTACCTTCTCCCCTCCCATCCCCCCATTCTGTGACTCCCCCCTCCCTTCTGTACCTTCCCCCCCCACTCCCATCCCCCCACCCATTCTGTGACTCCCCCCTCCCTTCTGTACTTCTCCCCCTCCCATCCCCCCACCCATTCTGTGACTCCCCCCTCCCTTCTGTACCTTCTCCCCCTCCCATCCCCCCACCCATTCTGTGACTCCCCCCTCCTTCTGTACCTTCTCCCCCTCCCATCCCCCCCATTCTGTGACTCCCCTTCCCCTTCTGTACCTTCTCCCCTCCCATCCCCCCATTCTGTGACCCCCCCCTCCCTTCTGTACCTTCCCCCCCGCTCCCATCCCCCCACCCATTCTGTGACTCCCTTCCCTTCTGTACCTTCTCCCCCTCCCATCCCCCCCACCCATTCTGTGACTCCCCCCTCCCTTCTGTACCTTCTCCCCCTCCCATCCCCCCACCCATTCTGTGACTCCCCCCTCCCTTCTGTACCTTCTCCCCCTCCCATCCCCCCACCCATTCTGTGACTCCCCCTCCCTTCTCTACCTTCTCCCTGCTCCCATCCCCCCATTCTGTGACTCCCCCCTCCCTTCTGTACCTTCTCCCTCTCCCATCCCCCCACCCATTCTGTGACTCCCTCCCTTCTGTACCTTCTCCTTGCTCCCATCCCCCCCATTCTGTGACTCCCCTCCCCCTTCTGTACCTTCTCCCCGCTCCCATCCCCCCCATTCTGTGACTCCCCCCTCCCTTCTGTACCTTCTCCCTGCTCCCATCCCCCCCATTCTGTGACTCCCCTTCCCCTTCTGTACCTTCTCCCCTCCCATTCCCCCACCCATTCTGTGACTCTCCCCTCCCTTCTGTACCTTCTCCTTGCTCCCATTCCCCCCATTCTGTGACTCCCCTCCCCCTTCTGCCCCTTCTGTACCTTCTCCCTGCTCCCATCCCCCCATTCTGTGACTCCCCCCTCCTGTACCTTCTCCCCCTCCCATCCCCCCCATTCTGTGACTCCCCCCTCCCTTCTGTACCTTCTCCCCCTCCCATCCCCCCATTCTGTGACTCCCCCCTCCCTTCTGTACCTTCTCCCCCTCCCATCCCCCCCATTCTGTGACTCCCCCCTCCCTTCTGTACCTTCTCCCCGCTCCCATCCCCCCCATTCTGTGACTCCCCTCCCTCTGTACCTTCTCCCTGCTCCCATCCCCCCCATTCTGTGACTCCCCTCCCTTCTGTACCTTCTCCCTGCTCCCATCCCCCCCATTCTGTGACTCCCCTCCCCCTTCTGTACCTTCTCCCGTCCCAATGCCCCACATGGGGCCCAGGCAGAAGCTTCAAGCAGTAGCAGACCCCTCTCCTCCCGTGCCTAGTCCTCCCTCTCCCTCTGTCCGTGTTTCCCCTCAACTCCTCCCCCTCCCCCAGCCCCGTGAGCGGTGTGGCCTGGGACTTGGGGCTGCTTGGTGAGCCAGTGGACGAGGCCCTCGCGCTTCACATGTGATAATTTCACACGTGATCTCATGGCCAGTGTGTGTGTGTGTGTGTCACCTTTGCACACACGAGAAATGGAAGGAGCCAGGCTCCAGAGGCCTGAGGGAATGGGAGGTGGCGGAGGCCATGAGGTCTGGGGCTTGGGCAGTAGTGGGGTGCTCTCAGGTTGACTGTGTGAGAAGATGGCGCCGTGGGTCTGACTGACAGACGTAGGACAGACAGCAGGGAGGCCGACTGGAAGGAGATGGAAGTTAATCTGGCATCTTTAGAGCAGCAGAGATTCGTTGTACCCTTCCCTCACCTGTGGGATTTTATCTTTTTTGTTTCAATGTCAGTCCGTCATTGAATGGAAATTTCCAGAAGCCAACATTCCTAGTTTTCCCCCGACTTTCATTGCCGTGTGTTGTTAGAACGACTGGTCCTGTTTCATCACCAGTTGTTGCAGTTTCCCCCCAGCCCTAATTTCTGAGTTGGGCTTTATGATGGCTCGCGGGTGTTCAGGAGCATCCGGGTCGGCACCCCGGCGGGCTTGGGAGTCGGGCCCGGGTCAGGGGGACGCGCCGCCCTTCCGGGGACACACAGCGGGCGGCGCAGGAGGCGACGGAGCCAAGTGCACCCGGGATTTGCCCAGACTGACCGCTTCCTCCCCGCGAGCTGAAGCGGCGGCCGCCCCGTCAGCGCGCAGGCCCGAGGGACAGCCGGGGAGGGGCCCAGGCCACGACCCGGCCCGAGGCCCTGGGGTCCGTGAGCACCGTGGCACAGAGGGTCTTCGGGAATGTTAGCTGTGGCTGGCCTGCATTTCTGTGACGCTCCCTGCCTTGAGTTCCTGGAGGACAGGATCCACGCTTTGGGATTCTATTTGTGCGGGGGGAAGCCATGGGCTGGGTGGTCTTTGGAGGTGGGCTCCGTCCACAGGTTCGATCCCTGCCTCATGGGCAGACAGCTGCAGGGCTGAGGGTGTGCCTGGGGCTCTGGCCTCCTGAAGACGTTTGCCTGCGGGGGGGGGGGGGGAGAGAGAGAGAGAGGATGCCCACCACCCCGGAGCTGCTGAGAGCCCTGCGGTGGGGAGCTCTGGGGATTGGGGCCAGGGCTGGGGCCTGACAGTAGAGCCCCTGAGAAGGGGCTGAGGGTGTTAACTGAGGAAGCTCTGTCCCCAGCGGCTGGCCGCGCCTGAGCGTGTGTGTGTGTGTGTGTGTGTGTGCGTGCGTGCGTGCGAGTGGACAGTGGACAGGGGCGTGCCCTGCACGGGAGGAAGCGGGAGGGAAGTAGGGGTGCCGACGCGGCCCGTGACTGGCCGTGCTTTGTTTAGCAGCGCTGCGCTCTTCCGCCGGGCCGTGCAGCGCCCGCGGCCAGCCCGTGACAAAGCGGCTGCTGTGTGGTGAGCGTGCGGAGTCCGCAGGGGCCTGGCCCCGCGGCCCATGGAGGCCGGGCCTCGCGGGCTGGCGAGGGGGCAGGGCAAGGGGGTCTCGAGAAGCGGGCCAGGTGGGCCCTGGCCAAGCCCCGGGGGGCGTGCGCATGAGGAGGACCACGCCCGGCGTCAGGTCTGCAGGCTGGCCAGAGGTCCCGGAGCACCGCACCGGCAGCAGCGCGCCCTGTGTTCCTTTACCTCGCACCCGAGGGGCCCGTGCATGTGGCCGAGAGACACAGCACAGCACAGAAAGCCAGAGAGAGGTTGCCTCCCAGTCCTGCTCCGCCCTGAGATCCTGGCTCTGACTTTCTAGAACATTGTTTCCTAATCCTTTATTATCATTATTGACACGCTCCCCCACCCCCAAGGAGATGCCAGCACCATGAACGCCCCGTGTACCTGGCCTTGTGCAACGCAGAGTCTTATGTGATGTGTATCCCCAGGTAGTGTGTGTTAATAGGCAGTAAGCAGTGCTTCCCATTGCTCTGTCTGCCCCTTCCTGGAGCCAGATTTGCCCCATCCACTTGGGAATGGGCGTTCCGGGGTGTCTCTGTGTCTTTGTGTCCTCAAGAGCAGATGCAAGTACGGGTCCCTTATCTATAAAAGAAGAGAGGAAAACCCCACTCGGCAAAGCAAAAAGCCTCCCTTCCTCATGAAGAGTCATTCCCGCAGAACTGTGATGTGAGTGCATTTGGAGCGTGCTTGCTTCAAGTATAGTTGTGGACTCGCTTCTCCAACTGCTTTTTTAACACCAGTTTGTGTTGGCTTTTTACCCCTGCAGAAACAAAAAAAGAGGCGCCCTAGGCTGGAGAAATGATGAAACCATGCATTGGGCCCTTCCCCGCTGCTTTTCTGACACCTCTTTAAGTTTTTACTGACATGGGGTCTGGTCAAGGGGCGACTGTAAAGAAAGGGCCGGGCCTGTTTTGCCCATTGGGCCGGGGCCGCAGTCGGCCCGGACGGCCAGGGGCGGTGGTGTTGGGGGTGGGGGTGTCCCCCTCAGCCGCGAGGCCTGCCACTTCCCACGTTTCGGAATGGTATCTGTGTTCTCTTTAAACGTCCATGAGACCGCATTTCTGCCAGGCCGTCAGGGCCCCGGGCGCCCCGGTTCTTCTACCGTGAGCCGCGAGCCCCAGTGCGGTTCCATGGTGGTCGGCTGCGTGCCGTTTGGCCTGCAGTCCCGGGCGCTGTGCAGACCGGCGAAGCCTGTTCATCACGGGGAGCCGAGGGACGCGCGTGCCCAGGAGGTCCCCGAACCCCGCACGGAGCGGAGCGAGGCCCTGCCGCCTCAGCTGAGCCAGGGCTGCAGAGGACCGGGCCGTTCTTGCGCGTTTCTGGAAACTCACGGCGTCTTTTGAGTTTTCGGCTTTGGTGGATGCCTGGAAAAGAGTCCCGGATTCATTAAAGCCCCGCGGCCGCTCCCTTCCAGATGGGCGGCGGGGGGGGGGGGGGGGGGGGGAAGGTGGCTGGCTAGTGTTGGGGGGCTGCCTGGCCCGCCCACATGGGTCTTCATATTATTATGATTATTATTATGTTCCGATGCCAGTGTTTTCAGCCTGACCAGGGGCTTGCCCATCAACACAGATTGCTCGCTCTCCTTAGAAAGTCCGGGCACCTGCCGCCTCGGGCCCCATGTTCTGCTGCCATCTGGAGTCAAAGCCAAGGTGGGCCCGTAGTCAAGACCCCCCTCCAGACAGAGCGCGCGGGTCTGCCCCCCCCTCCAGACAGAGCACGCGGGTCTGCCCCCCCTCCAGACAGAGCACGAAGGTCTGCCCCCCCAGACAGAGCACGCGGGTCTGCCCCCCCCAGACAGAGCACGCGGGTCTGCCCCCCCTCCAGACAGAGCACGCGGGTCTGCCCCCCCTCCAGACAGAGCACGCGGGTCTGCCCCCCCTCCAGACAGAGCACGTGGTCTGCCCGGTGCCCCCCAGCCCTTTTGCCCTGTCATGGTAGATGGGCAGCCGCTTTGTCTTGTGTGCCCGTACTAGGGCTTGAACTCCCTGCTCAAGGCTGGCGCTCTACTACTTGAGCTACAGCTCTGCTTCTGGCTTTTTGGTGGTTGATTGGAGAGGACATTGGAGTCACACAGGCTTTTCTGCCCGGACTGGCTTTGAACCGTGCCCTTAGATCTCAGCCTCCGAGCGGCTGGGATTGTAGGCGTGAGCCTCTGGGTGTGTTCTCACTTAGCTGTCCTGTTTCCCTTTTGCTTGGCTGGCCTTGTCCTGGTAGGGAGGTGGGGCTGCCCGCGTCGGGGATTTGAAAATGCTTGCTCGTCCTCCCTGCCTTCCTCTTCTCCTCGTGGCTGCGGAGGGTTTTCTCACTGGGAACGATTTTAAACTTTAGCAAAAACATTACACCTGCGAAAGAAGATGGCAAAATGAACCGCCCTGCAAGTTGTTGAATAATGGGGAAGGGGGAAGGGAGACGGAGAGTAAGTGGCGGGGGCCAGTGTGAGGAAGGTGCTGCAGACCTGTGCGTGAAACACCACAGGGAAACCCGGTGAGCAGCGAGCGGGCGACAGGAACGGAACTCAGCTCCTGTCCGCAGGGGGGAGGCGAGCGGGCGGACCCGGCAGATGCGCCCCAGTACTTGCGTGCACACATGAAAGTGGAACAGCTCAGTGTGCTGGGGAGGGGGAGGGGTGGGGGAGGGGCTGAGCAAGGCACATTGTGTGCTCGGATGGACACGTCAAGTGAAACTCCTTGAGGCTAAAAATGTAAAGAGTGGGTGGGGACGGAAGGCGGAATCTCTGGAAACCTAGAGGGGCAGAGTGTTGCGCCCCCCCCCCCACCTCTTAACATTACCTGGGACGGGCTGGTGGCAGTCTAGTTCATCTCCACCACCACCCCCCCACCACGGGGCCAGCAAATCCTGCACATTGTGTCCATTCATGCCTCTCGGTCTGGGAAAGAAAGCACTCCGAAGCCCCCCCCCCGTGTCCCCCCCAAGTCCCGAGATCTCCTACAGCCACGCTTCCACCGGGCTCGCTGAATAGCAGGGAAGTTTTCCTGCTCTGCTTTTGTGATGTCGTGCTGCCTGGCTGCTCGGGTTCTCAGTCTGTTCAGGTTCCCCTTCTGGGTTAACTAGTCAAAGTACGACTCATTTTTCTAGTAGTACGGGGGTTTACCTCAGAGCCTCACCCTTGCCAGGCAGGCGCTCTGCTGTTTGAGCTAGGCCTCAGTTTCCACTCCTGCCCTGTCCCAGTGGGGTGTCTCATGATGATGGTGTGCTGGTGCCATCCTGGACTCGGTCCTCCTATCTGTGCTTCCCAAAGACTGCTGGGAGGAAAGCTTCACACTCCACACCCGGCTCTTACTCGCTGAGATGAAGCCTCCTCATCAACTTTTTGCCTGGGTTGGCCTCGAACTGTGATCCTCCAGTTTTCTACCTCCCAAATAGCTAGTATTACAGGCATGAGCCACCCACCCCACAGCAAGACTGTTAAATACGTGGAAATTACCCGAGAAGCCACACAGTGAAGGAAGGGATCTTGGAGTCTTTATTAGAGCAGGAGCGGTCTGCAGGCGGTCGCTTGTTACAAAGGCCTACAGCCCACAAGTACACTTCACACTGTCAGGAGACAGGCCGGAGAGGAAGAAAGAACAAAAACCATGCCACCCAGCCAGTCCAGCTCCAATGGAGAGCTGAAGTGGCGCACCATGGTGACTAGAGATCAGCCAGGAGACCGGACACAGGACGCGAACATGGAGACACGTGGCATGGCGTAACGGCGCCTGAGCTGGCCTGACCCTAAGTAGGGTCAGGTCAGGGGGCCGAGTCACAGGAAGCTCCCAGACCCCGGCCCTTGACTGACAGGTACAGTAACCTATAGGCCATGTGCCCACCCCTGTCTCTTGGGATTCATGAGCACCTATCACCTGGGGATGGGACTTCCCTTCCTCTAGGAATCCAGGCACGCCCATCAAGACAAGATGCCAGAGAGTACAACTCGCCTTGTGGCCAATGATGGCGCTGGCCAGCTCTGACCTCCATATTACAAAACTTGTTGTCACCGGCAGTGCCTCATCACGCACAGTCGGTCCCGTGAGGTTTCCCTGCGCCCGGCTTTTGCTGCTTGCCCCCAGGATGAGCTCGCACCCGCTCCGCTCTCCTCTGGGGTCCTGTATGGTGGGGGCCGCTTGGAAAGGTGTCATTGATTGTGGCGCAGCTGATGGCTTCGCAGGTGGCCATGTCCCTTGTTAGGAGTCAGGAGGCTGCCCGTGGTTTCTCTTTGGTGACATTAATGGCCGTTGGTGGGGAAATCCTGGCCCCATTGATTTACGGGTGCACTGACTGCAAACTGACAGGCCGCTCCTCCGGTGTCGTCGTCCGTTAGCTGGAAAACTTCAGTAAAGGGAGCCCTGCCCGCCCCCACAATGGCAGGATTCATATAGGGAACACAGGATGAATGCCCAATTCTTCCCTTTCATTTTCCATTTTTAAAAATAATGAGTTGGTTCATTGACATCCCCTGTGGTGATCAGTTTGGTTGTTTGTGAGGTTTAGATTTTTTTTTTGATACCATTATGCATTTAAGGATAAGTGATGCTTTAAGAATCAAATGCGCTTTTTTGAGCAGTGCCTTTGTCCTTATCGCTTGATGACTGTGAGTAATGACTTCCTCTCCTTTCTCCCTCTGGCTCAGCGTGGGCTGGCACGGGGCAGGAAGGACACACGGACCGGGGGCACCCCACCCTCCTCTCGTGTGTGAAGGGAGACGTCGCGTGCTAGCTGGCGGAGCCGTTCCAGCGCCTGTGGCCTGGTGGCCCCTGATAGGTGGGACCTCCTAACGGCTTCAGTCGGCAGCCGGGGAAGGCTGTGTGCCGACGCGGGTGCCAGGCCTCGGGAGCCGACACCCACAGAGGACGAGACACATGCTTCTCCCCTCACGGAACAGGGCAGGCACTCGCCGTTGCTGGGGCCAGGGAACCTCGCCTCATCTGTCTTACCACAGTGCCATCCTTAGGGTGGCACCTCTGGCTACACTGTCCAGAAGAGAGTGGGAGGGAGAGTTGTACTCCCGCCTTTAACTCATTTAACTGGCATAACCTGTAATTCCCTTGGCTATAGCTCATTGGCCAGAGCCTTGTCATCTGACCACCCTGAGTCGCAGAGGGTGCTGGGAAATGTAGTTTTTGGAGTCGCACCACCCCGTCCTATGCTCAGTTACCTCCAGTCAACCCTGGAGTCAGGACAGACAGCTTTCATATATTCAGGGATTGCTTCATTGATCCTTCAGGTGTTGATGGAATACTTCCTGTGCACTAAGAACCGTTTTTTTGGCCTGAGGAGTGGCAGGAGACGAAACCCACCATGCCTCTACGCAGCCACCCTCTAGCCGGGAGAGCGAACGCTAGATGAACCCATCTCGCCATGTCAACGGCAATAAGTACTAAGAAAACCAAGGCAGAACAGGGAAAATGACTGGTGTCCCTAACCCAGGCGACCCTGCTCCTTGAGCTCAGTGCTGGAATCCTGCATGCTTTCCTCCTATCCGTTGGCCTGAGACAGGTTCTGTGGCGTGGCGTTTGACGCGGGGGGTTGGATGGCTCGGGGCTGGGGGGCCTCCCCTGTGCTGCGGGGAATTGGGGTGCAGCTCGGGCAGCTCCCCACCCCTCCCTAACCGGCCAGGGCCACCTAAGGTGTCTCGAGCGATGACCGTTTGTCCCCAGGGACAGAATGACCCTGGTTGGGGCGACTCCAGGAGCTGCGGGAGGGGTGTCCAGTTCTGGTGGTAGCGGCTTTCTGGTGTCAAGGGCCTGTGGGGCCACGGAGCCGGGCAGAGGCCGCCTCTCGGCCACGCACGGCGGCCAGGAGGCTGGGGTCCCCCCGGCGCCCCTCTGCTCCTTTATGCGGTGGCTTCTGGGGACCGTGTCCCCAAGCGGCTCCTGTTAGAGGAAGCCTGGCTGGAGGCCTTGGGCTCGTCCTTGCTCTTGGTACTGGGGGAGGCGTATGTGAAAAGCCTCGTGCGGATTGTCACACGCACAGACACCGGGACTGCTGCCCTGGACGGCACTGCCCAACACTTGCCTTCCAGGGCAGCAGGACCCTTCCCCTTCCCCTCCCCCTTCTCCTTCCCCTCCCCCTTCCCTCTCCCCCCGCTTCCCTTCCACCATGCTCCCCGTGTGCAGAACAGAGTATGGACCCTGGGATGGATTTTGTGCCGTCACTGGGACGTAGCAGGGCCCCCCCCCGCCCCCCCCCCCACAGCTACACACCGCTCTGCAAGTGTGGGGAGCTATGCCTGGACAAGGTCCACCCCTGTCCCGGGTGTGGGCTGTGGGTTCGGCTCCACCCAGACCTGCTGGAGTAGACTCGCTCGTGTGAGGCTCTGGGCAGGAGGCCTTTGTTCCCGACCCCACCGGGCTTGGCCAGCTGGGCTTCTTCCCGGCCTGTCTGCAGGTCAGCCTGCACCCACGTCTGCCAGGGCTTATGTCTTCTTGTCCATCCGTCCCTACAGCCCGCGCCCGCCATGATGTCAGGCTCTCACCCCAGCGTGGCCTGTTCCTGGCCCTTGTCGGGCGCCTCGGCCTTAGACGGCCGCTTTTCTAGCCACAGGGCCAGTGGATGTCCCCGGGTTGCGTTCTCTGCAGGATTCTCTCCAAAACCTGCTCGCTCACCACCTGCTCTTTGTGACGGGTGGCAAGAGTCCCCTCTTGTGGGCACCCAGGCCCTCCAGCTGTGCCCCCCCACCTTGGGAACCCCCCGATCGATCGATGCCTGCAGGCCTGAGGTTCCCCAGTGGGGGTGGGCCTTGTGGGAAGGGAGCTCCCCAGCTCCCGCTCTACCCCAGGTGCTGGCAGGGAGGGCGATGTGGTGCCGGCTCTGCGTCTGCCCGGCAGGCCCGTGGCCCCACGCGTGGGGGCCGCGTCCCCAGCCTCCTGACGGCGCAGCCCGCATGGCTGTCCCCCGGCGCCGCCTCTGCAGGCCCACGGCCGCGCGACGCCCTCGCTCCCGGCACCGGCACCACGCACGGCTCCCGCCCGCTCCGTCCAGCCTTCCGTCGCCATCCACCTGCCGGTGCTCCTGGTGCCCCGCTGGGTCGGGCAGTGCATGAGAAGTCTGGAAGCCCCTCGGCCCCTCACCGACAGCAGCCCAGGCCCGGCTGCCCCCCCTCGGGGGTCGGCACCTGGGGACCCTTAGAAGCCGGGCTCTACTGGGGGAATTCTGGTTCCATCCAGCCAGTCAGGAGGCGGTTTCACTTCCTGTCTCTCACGTTGTCATTCTCTCTCGATGAGCTTGCTGAGCACCTGCTGTGTGCCCGGTGGTGCCCTAGGCGCTGGGGATGCGGCAGAGGGGAGGGGGAGGCCCCTGCCTCTGTCAGCCTTTCGCAGCCACGAGGGGCTGGTGTCCAGACGCCCCCTGCTTCAAGGTACAGGGTCCTCCCAAAGGTCAGGACCTGTCCATGCCCGCGGGGCTCACTCTGCTCCACCAGCCGGTGCTCACTGGACAGCCCGAGCCCGCTTGGGTCGATCCTGCACTCTGCACTCAACTTGGCGGCCTGCGGACGCAGCCCTTGGCCAGGCCCCGGCCCGCAGCTCCGTGCTGGGCGGCGCTGGGGTTCTGCGGTCTACACGCGCCAGGCGGGCTGGCAGGAAGCCGAGGCAGAGAGGATGCTGGGATTCGGCCCCGGAGGGCGGGCTGAGCCGCCACGGCGCCACGTCACCGTGCCACCAAGCACAGCCCGCTCTGGGGGCGGCTCCACCACCTGGCTGCCGACAGATCTGCCCTCCCCACCTGCTAGCAGCCGAGCTCCCGCAAGTTAGCACCTTGGCCTCTTGCTCGAAACTAGAGTCACAGAAGCGTTAAGTCTACTCATCCCGAGAACCGGCGAGGGTTCGGGACGCGGCTCGGTGAAGTGTTTTTCCAGTAAGCCCCGAGTCTTTGCTCAGAAAGCGCCGCCCGGGGGCTTCTGGGACCTCGGGCTCGTGGGGCGGGTGACTCAGCCCAGGGCCGCCGGGGCACCGGGTGGGGAGGGCAGGGCGGGGCTGCTAAGAGCAGGCTGACCCCAGACGCCCTGCGCACGCACACGCAGCCCCCCGAGGTGAAAGTGGCGTGCAGGAAGAAGGTGGACGGGCGTGAAATCAGTTCATTGTGTTAACCCACGTCCTCCGTGCCCCAGGCCAGGACCCACGACTGGCGGGCAGCAATGGCCGCTGGCGCTTGCGGCTTGCTTTTCCTGTTAGCTCTGCATCTGTCCCATCACACGGATGGGAAACACGGAGGCCCGGGGACGTGGCGGTTGTCATCTGTGCGCAGAACGCCGGCCCGCAGCCCGGGCCCTGTTGGCCCGGTGTGTCCGCTTGGCCCGGCGTGAAGCAGACCGCGGCTCAGCGCCGTCGCCCTTCCCAGGGGCACGGCGACGGTGGAAGGGGCCCCGAGGCACCAGAGTCCAGTGAGGGGCAGAAGAAGACGGGGGCGAAGCGACAGGAAGTGTCTGCGCCACGGAGCCAGACCACGGGAGGGTGCAGCGGGTGGCGACGCGCGCTGTGGAGGGCTGGCCGGGTGACCCTGGGCAGGTCACCTCGCCTAACCACACCGATGGCTGACCCCCGCCACGTGACCGCGGCCCGCGGCACCCAGAGAAAAGTGCTTTGGAGGGTCGTAGAAGCCAGCTCAGGCTGTGGAACAGAATGCCCCGAGCTAGACCTTGGGGTGTAGAAGCCAAAGTTGCCTCCCACATTTTGGCGGCTGGTCGCCCAGGACCAAGGTGCTGGCCGGGACCGGGTCTGCGGAGGACGTGCTGCTTGTCTCCCAGACGGCTGCCTCCTCACTGTGTCTGCACGTGGGACAGGCCGGCCGGCCGCAGCCGGGGTCTCCTCTGAGGGCACCCCGCCCGCGCGCACACCTGACCCCGTGTCACCCGCAAGCCGCCACCTTGGGCTCAGGGCTCGGGAGGGACGCGGTTCATTCTCCAGAGCGCGAGTCATGGCTCCGTCCCGGGGCACTGTCACACCCTGAGCCTCCAGGGTGGGGCTGGCGGCTCTCAGGGGAGCTTGGAGCCCTGCCTGGACCATCCTGCCGGGCTGCGGTGGCTCCTGCCGGGGTCTGGAAGGTGCGCGGGAGGTGGCGGGGCTCAAGTACCCGCTGGGGATTTACGTCTAGCGCCCTGGACAGGCAGCCGGTGGCGGGGTGGGAGGGGGGTGAGGGCACTGCCCCAGCCTGGGGCCCGCGTCCCTTGGCTCCGAAGTGTTGTGAGTGTGTCTCTGGGTGTCCTGTGTGGTGGGGGGCCCTGCTGGGAGCAGGCCGTGGCGCACGAGAGAGAGAACAGAATGACCTAGAAGGTGGATTTAGGGCAGGATGAGGCTGGGCCAGAAGAGGCCGAAGCTACCAGAGAGCTGCTCTCCCGAGGCCAGGCCTGGTCTGAGGTTAGGGACAGCCACCTGTCTGCTGCCGCGGGAGTCCCCCCGCTTCTCCTCCCGGAGGTCCGCTTCCCGCCGGCCTCCGCTCCCCCCCCTCCGCCCCCCCAGCCCAGCCCTCTCTCAGGGTACCCAAGGACTTAAGCCCTGGTAAGCCCCCAGCCCCGCCCCCCAGCAGAGGAGGGGCTCCCCTGACCCCTGGGCTTTAGTTCAGCCCCCCCTTCGTGGTCTAGGCGCTTTGTGGTTTGCACGGCGGCCGAGGGCTTTTCCGCCACCTCTGTGTTTAAGGTGACCTCTGGGGAGCTGCCGCGTGGGTTCAGAGGTCGGGTCAGCTCCGAGGAGCTGATGAGGGACCAGGGGGCAAAGCAGATGCCTGCGGCGGCCGCCACTGCCTGGAAGAGGCGGGCCTGGGGAGAGACGGGGAGCTGATGCAGATGGGGCCGGCGAGGCGCACCGGGCCAGGCCGACAGTCGATGGACACGTGTCAGGAGGCGGGGAGCGCCACGACCCCCCCAGGCCCGGCCTCCCCCACCTGCGGGCCTGGGAGCCACGGCGCCGCGTCACGTCACGCAGGGCAGGCGGCCTGCATCCGGTGCTCTCCTAGCTACCGGCAGAGGGGCCGGGCCGAGCCTCGCCCGCAGCCTGGGGAGGGAGGGCCGAGCCTCGCCCGCAGCCTGGGGAGGGAGGGCTGAGCCTGGCCCGCAGCCTGGGAGGGAGGGCTGAGCCTGGCCCGCAGCCTGGGGAGGGAGGGCCGAGCCTCGCCCGCAGCCTGGGGAGGGAGGGCTGAGCCTGGCCCGCAGCCTGGGGAGGGAGGGCCGCCGGGGCGGGGACTCGGGCGCTGGGGGAGGTGTAGGCCAGTACAGCGACCGGAGCTGCGCCCTCTCTGTCTTTGGAAGAATTTGCAGATGGCCCCGGGGCTGTGCAGTGGTGCTGAGGCTTTGTCTGTCTGTCTGTCCATCTCCGCTACTTAGCAACTGCCTGTGACACACTGGCCAGTGGAACTTGTGTGTGTGTGTGTGTGTGTGTGTGTGCGCACGCGCACATACTGAGGCTAGAACTCAGAGCCTCAGTGCTGCCCCTTAGCTTTTTTAGCTCTGCCATGCACGCCGTGGCTCCACTTGTAGCTTCCGGGTAGTTCACTGGAGAGAATGAGACTCGTTGACTTTTCTGCTCTGGCTGGCTTTGAACCTCAGTCCTCAGATCTTGGCCCCCGGAGTAGCTAGGATTACAGGCCTGAGCCGCCAGCACGCAGCCTTCGTGTGTGTGTGTGTGTGTGTGTGTGTGTGTGTGTGTGTGTGCTGGTGTGTGTTCTGCGTGGGAGGCTCGACGTGGGACGCTCGGCCTCCTAGGCCAGGCTCTCCCTGGGGAGCCGCGCCCCGGCCCCTCGGCTCTGAGTCCGTCTGTCAGCCCGGGCCTCCCTAGCTTTGTCAGCGCCCCCCCTTCCTCTGCCTCCCGGGTAGCTGGGGTTCAGAAGTGCAGCTCTGCGCCCCAGCCCTACTTCCTGTGTAAACACAGGGGAGAGCTGTGCAGACTGCCACCCCCGTAGCTCCAGAAACTTCTGAAGTGAGTCTGCACTGTCTCGGAGCTCCCGGGCCTCTTGAAGATCGTCCACACTTGAGGGTCCCACCCCGTAGAGTTGGGGCTGCCTCTTGCTTCTGGGCGGGGCTGAGGGGCCGTTCCCGCCCCCCTGCTCCCCTCCCCGACCGGTGACCCCGTGAGAGTGAGCATCTCTGGAGCGCGGGGCGGGGGCCAGGTGCGGGGGGGGGGGGTGGTGCTGGCCAGGCGCTGAGCTGGATCGGGAGAAGCTCCTGCCGGGCCCCTCTCCTCTAGCAGCAGGGGTGCAGCTCTGCACCCCAGCAGGAAGCCGTGCCCTCACTGTGGCAGTCTGCCTGCCATCTGCACGCGGCTCTGCGGCGTTGAGAAGGGGCGCCGACGCTGGGCGTAGAGAGGGCACCCCGAGGTTCAGCGTGAGGAAGGGGAGGCCTTGCTCCGGCCACACGCACAGAGGTCACAGACCCACAGAACCCCCCCCCCCCCACGCAGCACCCTGGAGCCGGCTCTTGGGGTGACAGGTGACCAAGAATGGGAGCCCTGTGCCGTGGCCGAGGCCCCGCCGGCCCCCTGGCGGTCAGGCTGGCGGTGGATCGGGGAGCAGTTGGGTGGAGACAGGACCTGGCGGGCGGGCGGGCCCCCTCCTCCCTACCGCGGAACGAGCAGGGCGGCGGGCGCACCGGGGGGAGGCTGCTGTGGGCCCGGAGCCGGCCTGGGCGGCGTTACATCCGGGCCCCCATGGCCCCTGGCCGGAGTCTGGAGTTGGGGGGTGGCCACGGTTGGGGGTGACCTCTGAAGGCCGAGGGGGGGGAAGCATCTCACAGCCCCCGCGTGTGGAACACGCCGTTCTGTAGCACAGAGCGGCGAGGGAGGGCCGTCGGGGCCAGGTGGGGCCGTGTGTGGGGGCCGAGCGGTTGGGCCCCCCGGCAGAGGAGGGGGTGGGTGGGCCCCGCAGAGCTGCTAGAAAGATCTCAGGATGGCACGCTCCCCCCTCACAGGTGAGGTTTGGGACCTTCCCGTGCCTTGGCTTCTGTGGTGCTGATGCTGTTCTAGAATCTTCTCCACATCCTAACCAGACGTGCTAGCCTCCCAGTGTCCAGCACCGCGGGCGCCCCGCCAGCCAGCGTTGGTGGGGGGTCTGTGCCTGAAAGACGCCCTGGTTCACCGGAGGCGGGCATGGCGGGCCGCGCCCTCGCGGGAGAGACAGACGCAGCGCCTTTCTCTCTCTGGCCGCACTGGCCTTTGACCTCGGGGCGCCCCACGTCCAGGGCAGGCACTCTCCGCGGTTGGCCTCCACGTCCCGCTGCAGCTGGGGGGGGACAGGCACTCGCCACCCACGCTGGGCCCTTCCGGATAGCGTGGGGTCTCAGGAACAGGTTTGCCCAGGCCGCCCTCTAACCGCAGCCCTCTCCATCTCAGCCCCCCACGGGGCCCCCGTGCCCGGCGCTCGGAGTGCATTGCTAAGCAAGAAGCTCAAACTGGACCCTGGCCTTAGCGCACAGCCGTTCAGAGGAGGAGGGGGTGGAGAAACGGGCCTAATACGGGGGAGACTGATCTGCCGCCGTTCACACTGGAGAGGGGATGGCGGGAGGCTTCTAGAACAGCGCCTCGCGCCGCTTTTCTCCCGGGGATTCCTTGCTCAGACTGGTCAGAAGCTACGGAAGAAGCAATATTTCTGTTACCAAGAAAATGCAAAAAGTGCTCGCAGCCTTAGGAGCGCACCTGCCACCCAGGGGCCACCGTTAGTAAGAAGGGTCAGAGTGCACCCCCGCCCCCCCACAGGGCACCTGTCACCCTAGCTCAGGAGGCCACCATCTCGGGATTGCGGTTCAGAGCCAGCCAGGGCAGGAAAGCTCATGAGACTCGTCATCTCCTATGGACCACCAGGAAGCTGGAGAGGAGCTGTGGCTCGAGCAGGAGAGCACTGGCCCTGAGTTAAAAATGTCTCAGGGAGGGCTGGGAATATGGCCTAGTGGCAAGAGTGCTCGCCTCGTTCGTATACATGAAGCCCTGGGTTCGATTCCCCAACACCACATATATAGAAAAACGGCCGGAAGTGGTGCTGTGGCTCAAGTGGCAGAGTGCTAGCCTTGAGCAAAAAGAAGCCAGGGACAGTGCTCAGGGCCTTGAGTCCAAGGCCCAGGCCTGGCAAACATAAATAAATAAATAAACAAAATCTAAAAAATAAAATCTCAGGGACAGCGCCCAGTCCCGGAGTGCAAGACCCAGGACCAGTACAGGATGTGGAGGCTTGCCCTGTGGCTCCAGCCGCCCCCAGTGCCCGGCCCCACTGCACAGCCCCCGTCTCGGGGGTGAAGGAGTCTGGCGGCCATGTTGAGGTGGCCCAGGACGTGGGGCTCGGTGGCAGCAGGCAGCGTGTGTGCTGCGTGCTCGAGCCAGAGATGCCGGGAGGCCGGCCGAGGAGTTGGGAGAACGGCAGGACAGCTCAACCGTGATTTTCTTCTCAAAACTGGTTTTGCACGTCTCTTTCAGAGCTGATAGACACACACCTTAGCTGGATACAAAACATATTATGAAACAGAAAGACTGTGATCTTTGATCCATGCAATCAAAGTGAAAGGTAATCGATATCTTCTTCTCCTTTTGTCTGCTGGTTGTGAGATTGCTTGCCCCTCAGCTTCCTTCCGGTAACAGGAAGTGGGCCAGCCTGCCGGCCGGCCTCCTTTCTATGGGGCTGAGCGCCAGGTTCGGGGTTGGGGGGCAGAAGAGGGTTGAGGCTGGGGATCTGCATGCTGACCTAGGGGTCCCACCACCCCACTCCAGCTCTGGCCTGCAGAGCCAGTGCAGCCGTGTCCCCTCGACCCAGCCCACAGAGCTTTGGTTTTGGACTAGTGCTCCTGAATGGCTGGCACGAGGCAGCGGTCTGCCAGGGGTGGGAGGCTGCCCCCTGCCCAGCAGGAAGCGCCCAGGCACAGGCCCTGGACTCGGGGTCTCTTGCATTGTGCTCCCAACACTGTTAATTTGCTCCTTGGTTTCTGGATTTGACATGAGGCTGACTTTCCCATAATGCTTAGCTGCCTTGATGGACATGAGCTGCTGGGCGGGTGCAGAAGTCAGCGGCTGAAGCAGACTGGCCATGGGAGCTCCAGGTGGGACCTTCCTGTGCCTTAGCTTCTTAGATGCTGATACTGTTCTAGAATCTTCTCCACATCCCAATCAGAACATGCTAGCCTTGCAGCGTCCAGCATGGGGAAGCCCTGGCCAGCCGGCGTTAGTGTGGGGTCTGTGCCTCTGCCTCCCTGGGCCCCCAGGTCAGTAAAGGGGGCTTTGCCCCAGAGGCCAGGCCCAGAGGCGCTTGGCCGATTGACACTGAAGCCCAGGAATAGTAGTAGCCCTCGGTGGCTGGGCTGGCAGGCGGAAGCGTGCCCCCCACTCCCCAGAGTGAGAGTGACCGTTCTGGGGCTCAGTCCCACAGCGGAGAACCAGGAGTCGTCAAGGGCCCTGAAATGCCCAGGCTGGGCCGGAGCCCTCGGGAAGCAGCCGGGACCGGGGCTGACCCAGCCTGTCAGGTCCAGGGCCCCGGCCTGTCACAGGGTGGCCGACCTTTCTGCAGAATCCGTGAGGTGGGGCCAGCTGGCTCTTCTGGAAAGCTCTTTCCCAGTGGTCCCATGTGCCCAGAAGCCAGAAGTTACTTACCAAGAGAAAGCAGAGCCTGAGCGCTCAGATGGTGTTTGGTGAGATGCGAGCACAAGTCCCAGGGAGCCCCGCCCAGCAGCCTCCTGTGTGGGGCAGGGGAACGGTGTGGGGCAGGGGAACGGCGGCGTGGGGCCCGCCCCGGCCTCCAGAGGAAATCCCCCACCAGCAGGGAGAGCAGGAGCACCACTGCGGGGTGTCACCAGGTGTCACTCGGTCCTGGCCCAACCGTGGGGGTCTTGGGAGTGACTTTGGCAGGACAGCGGGTCCCCAAGCCGCTACTTTGACTTGGCCTAGAGTGCAGCCCCTCCCCCGCCCCCACCCCGGCGGGAAGGCTTTCTTTCGGCGGGCCCTGGGCTCTGGTGGGCACTTGCCAGGCCATAGAAAGCAGGTGAGATTTGGGAAGGAAGGCCCGCCCTTGCAGACTGGCCTGCCCAATGTCAGCACAGAGGCTGCCTGGCCGTCCCCCAGCCGTGTACAAGAGGTAGCAAGGGCCCGGGAGCCCCAGAAACAAGGTGGTAACTGGGGATCAGCCCAGGCCACAGAACTGAGGCCCAGCGCAGTGAGCACCGGCTTCAAATTCCCATCTCCCTTGGCCTCAGCGGCAAGAGACCGCGTGTCTCCACTTCCTCCCAGCTGTCCAAGGAGATGGTCCTCGTGCCGATGTCCCGGGGCAGCCGTCCCGTGTGTCCCTCAAACGACAGGAAACCCGGCTGCGGGCGCAGGGCTCCGGCGGCGGGCACCGCGGGCCTCCTCGGAGCTGCTGTGCTGGCTTCTGGGGTGGAGGCGGGCAGGGCGAGGAGGCAGCTGCGGGGAAAGGTGGTGTTGGAGGGGTGGCGGCCGGAAGGGAATCGAGATGGGGCGTGAGGGTCCCCGCGGGCACCCGGGTGCGGGTGCAGCGGCAGGAAGGCCCGGCGGCTGGTGGAGGGCCGCCGCTGGCTCAGGTGTGCGCGGGGTTAGTGGTCACTCAGCCCTCCGAGTCACCCTTGGCGGCCACACCCGCCCCCGCAGTGGGCCTTTCTAAGCGGGGCCAGGGCCTCCGCACACTTACCACGTCCGGGGCACAGCAGGGCACGGAGCCTTCACGGGGGGGGGGGGGGGGGGGGGGGCGTGGCCACAGGGCGGAGCCAGGGAAGCGTGCCCCACGGGAGGGGAGGGGGGCTCACAGGTCCTGAGGGGCCCTGGGGAGCAAGGGGGGACCGGCCACCGCAGGACCCAGGGGAGAAGAGGAAGGGGGAGGTGACCCATGGCCGGCACCCTGGGGCCTCGTGAGCTGTGGAGCTGGCTGGGCCGCCCCCACCCCCCAGTGCCCTGCGTGGGTGCCCTGCGTGGGGACGCCCCGCAGACAGGACATGCGCCTGAAGGCGTGGCAGACAGAGAGCCCAGGACTTTAGCCTGCAGGGCTCAAATGTCTTGCTGTTCTAGAACATTCTCCTCAGCCATAGGCGGGGGAACACACTGAGGTTTCCGTGGGGTCTGTGGGGAGCCTCAGGGCCACCTGAGCCACCTCGGGCAGCGTGCAGGCCAGCCATTCCCTGACCGGCCCGGAGGCTTCCCCCGGGGGCGGGGGAAAGGAAAGGCGGCACACACACACACACACACACACACACACACACACACACACACACACACACACACGCACACACACGCCTGTGAGCAGGCGAGGCCTCACCCAGTGCCCACAGCTCCGCCCAGCGGAGGCCGAGCCCTTTCCACTGAGGACGCCGCCTCCCCCGGGGTGGGAGGACAGGAGGCCGCCAGCATCCAAAGCTGCTCCCAGGCCCCTTCTCCTCCCAGCTGCCCGGGCGGGGCTGGGGGCGGGGCCGGGGCGGGGCCTCGCCGGGAGGGGCGGGGCCTGGGCGGGGTCAGGACGGGTGGGCGGGGCGCAGGCCGCTTTCTCCCCTCCTGCTCGGGCTCCGGGTAGCCTGCCTGCCGCGCCCAGCGTGCCGGCCCGCGAGTGGCGGGGTCCGCCTGCGGGGGTCCCGCGCAGAGCCCCATCCGCCCGGGAAGGGCCCCGCGGTGCTGCTTCCGCGCCGCCGTGCTGACATCCCGGCCCCACCTACCGCCCACTTCCATCATGCAAACAGCATCAGGGCTCTGCTGGCACAATCCCAGCCGAAAACGGTGTGCAGACGGGAAACCGAGGCGGGGTGCCCAGCAAGGGACCCTGCCTCTCCGTCCCCCTCCCTGGAGCAAGCGCTCGGCATGCACCTGTAATGGTGAGCCACGCCCGAGCGGGTGTGCAACGCATCAGGGCTGCCGCGGCCTGCTAGTTCCTCACCGCTGTGCACGAGTCCCAGGCCACGTCCTGTGAGCCTCCTTCACACCCGGCGTCCGCCTGGAGGCCTGGAAGGAGACCCAGGCGTGGAGCGGTCAGGGCGCACGGCCACCGGCAGGAGCTGAGAGATCTGCGGAGCCTGCTCCCCCCCACCCCCCTCCCCGTCATGAAGGTCCAGCTTGAGCAGGGGGGAGGCCTGGCGGCCGGTCAGCCCTCACAGGCGGCGTCCCGCCCCCAGGACTCCAGGATGGCTCAGAGAAAAGGCGAGGGAGCCCGTGGGAAGAACTGCGCAACAGAACCAGGAAAGGCAGCAGGGGCTGCCGCGAGGGGCCCCAGAGGGGTCCTGCTCCGCCCGGCCCAGGCCTTCCCAGCCTCCGCGTGGCTGGAGCTGAGGGCGTCGGGGCAGCCTGGGGGCAGCGCAGGCTCAGCCCGGGACCAGCCCGGGACCTCCCAGCCCCCCTGGCGAGCCCTTGCAGGCTCCAGAGGGCGGAGGGCGGAGGGCGGAGGGCGGGCGGGAGGGCGGGCAATGATCGTGTTGATGTGGGTGGCCAGTTGACGCTGGAGCTCGCCCTCTGTCTTTCCGGGGTCCCCGTATTTTCGCAGGCCTGATGGGTGCCGGGTATTTGGGGGCTGTAGTAATCACTGAAGTAGTTTGGTCAACACAGAAACTAAAAGACAAGGCAGAGAGCTGCCAGGCCCGCCGGGGGCTCCCGCCCGGCTCCGCCGCCGAGAGCAGGAGGCCGTGGGTTTTCGTGAGCGGACGGCAGCACCGTGTGGGGTCTGGAAGAAAGGACTTCAGCTATTTCTGGTGTTCCAAGTTCTCAGACGTGAAGGCGCACTCGAGGTTCTAGAAGCTAACCTGACACGGGGTTCAGGTCCACTCACCCCTCCACCTCTCTCCCTCTCTCCATTTCAGTTAATGAAATTATCAGGAAAGAGTTTTCAAGACCTCCCACCAGAAGCCAGACGTAGAGCTACAGCCACCGTGCAAGACATCTCGGCCCGCCCCTCCGCTGTCGCCACGCCCGGATGGGGGGCGTGGCCCTCTGTGGGGGGCCCTTGCCCGCTAAGCACCGCTGTGCCTCTCCTTCTCCACGCGTCTGAATCCCAAAGAGCATCCGGCGGGTCGTCATGGCGACCGTCCATGCAGCGCGGACCAAAGCGATCCCGAGAACCACGGGACACGCCGGCCGCACCTGACGCCTGAGGGCGGTGACGAAGCCCTCGGCCTCGCGGCGTCTGTCCAGGTCACAGAGGCGGCTCCTGTGCCTCGTGGAGGGTGAGGGCCCACGAGGCCTGCCTGCAGGCGGAGCCCACCCCCACCCCTGGGACGTGAGGCAGCGCAGGGACCTCCCCCTCCTCCTCCTGCTGCTCCTCCTCCTCCTCCTGCTCCTCCTCCTCCTCCTGCTCCTCTCCTCCTCCTGCTCCTCCTCCTCCTCCTCCTCCTCCTGCTCCTCCTCCTGCTCCTGCTCCTGCTCCTCCTCCTCCTCCTCCTGCTCCTCCTCTCCTCCTCCTCCTCCTCCTCCTCCCCCTCCTCCTGCTCTTCCTGTTCCTCCTCCTCCCCCTCCTCCTCCTCCTGCTCTTCCTGTTCCTCCTCCTCCTCCTCCTCCTGCTGCTCTTCCTCCTCCTTCTCCTCCTCCTCTTCCTCCTCCTCCTCCTCCCCCATCCTCCTCCCCCCTCCTCCTCCTCCTCCTCCTCCCCCCTCCTCCTCCTCCCCTCCTCCACCTGCTCCTCCTCCCCTCCCCCCCCACAGCCTGCCTCACCCACAACTGGCCGCAGTGAACACGTTTCCGAATGCTCGCCTTCCAACAAGAAGTGCCTCACCCGACACCACGCCTTCTGGGCGGCACTGAGTCGGGACGGCGGGCGCGGGGATGCTGGAGACGGAGGCCTGGCGGCCAGCTTCCCTGTGACCCCACGGCCCGCGGCCCCCGCTCGCCGCCCCCCCCAGCCGAGGCCGAAGGACGGCAGGAGGTCGCAAGCCTGGGCACCGGAGGCCGAGACCCGCGGCCAAAGGGCTCAAGCCACCCAGGTGCGAGCGAGAGGCGCCATCGCCGTCCCCGGGGCTCCTGGGCGCAGCGCCCGCCCGACCGCAGCGCCGCCCCCGCCTCTGGACACGCTTCCGCGCCCGCGGCCTTCGCTTCTGGGGTGGAACCCCGGCTCCCCCCCCCCCCCCCCCCGCCTCCACAGCCCCGCTGCTGGCGCCCTGGGCTCTGCACACCCAGCCCTCCATGCTGGCAGGAGGGCTTGACACGCGAAGGGCTCTGTGCGCGTCGATGCGGACAGGGCGGGCTGGGGTGCGTTCTGAGCCCTCGGCGTGCCTGTCCCTCGTCGCCACTAGTTGTATTTGCTGAATTCTCGGCCAGCAGCCTGGGCAGAAAGCCACGGCCGCCACGTTCCCGGCTCCCGGGGGCCTTCCTGCGCCAGCCTCGCCTGCGGAACAAGCAGCAGGTCAGCCGGAAGCCGGGGGCTGCTGCCGAGTGCTCGGTGCTGAGTACTTCCTCGTCACGAGCCTCCACCCACAGAGCAGCTTCTCTCCGGGGAGGAGCGGGGGGACGCGCGGCAGGACTTCCCTCGCGGGCTCTCCTCGCCTCTCCCAATGCGTTACCCCAGTGCCTTCCGACGCCCTCGCCAAGCGCCCAGCCCCCTGGCCCACGGCGCCACGGGCTCAGGCGCCCGCCCTCTGCCTCCTAACTGCACACACGTGTGTGCAACGCACACGCGGCCTCTCTCCGTCTCTCTCTCCTACACTGTGGTAGCCGGATCGCGTCGGAAGCCCCTTCATCGCACAGCAATAGCAAACGGCACGGGAAAGCGCGAGCATCCGCGAGACGGGGGGCAGGCGGAAGCGCTTCCGGAGCACACCGCGCCCCAGGAAGTGTGCTCAGCTGGGAGTGGCAGGAGGAAGTTTTGCCCAGAGTCACCCCGTGCGGGGCGTGTCCAGTGTGGGCACGGGCGGTGAGGGCCGTCGGGGAGGAAGGAGGCAGGGGTGCGGGGCGGGGGGAGGCGGGAGAGTTGCACACGCGTGGGGCTGCGCGGGAGGAGTTCCTCAGTGAAGGGCTGCACGTGCTTTGTCCGTGGTCACGGAAATCCGGAGCGGACTGATCCGCTGTGTTGCTGAACATAGTATACTTAACGGAGTTTGCGAGTCTTCCTGCAATGTATGCAAGTGCTGCTGCTTAATAACATACATATATACATATGTATACATACAGCAACCCAAATTAGTTACTACCTTGTTAAATTTTATTTTCTTACCTGTATTTTTATGCTTTTTATCTGCCCTCCGCCTATGGCATCCTGTTGTTGGAATTAGAAAATATTTATAAATGATCAGAAATCTTTTTAAGTGTCTATTTTTACATACATGCTTTTCCCTTAAGAGAAACGATATATTCTTGAAGGTGTCGTTGTTGTTGTTGTTTTTGGTTATTCGATCATTCCAGGAAACCCCAAAAAAGCCCCACCGCCAAGGCTGTTGGGCACCTTGCTAATGGAAATTACTTCAGGCCAAGAAGGGGCCCTGGGGCTTTGTGCAAAGGAACCTGCCTTCCTCTGCAGCCCCAAGCCGGGGTTTTGTCACTGAGGAGAGCAGTTGGACATAAAGGACCTGGCAGGTGGTTTTGATTTAAACGGGGGAAGCATGGAAGCCTGCTCCTGAGTGGTCCGCCTGGGCCCCTGAAGGCAGGCCCGCAGCCGAGCCTCGGCAGGTGGCTCTCGGGCCTCACAGGACGAGTTGGCTCTTTCCCTGCTGTGACCGGCGTGTGTACAGCCAGCGCCGGGCCCCAGCGAGTGTCACCCATCCTCGGTGGGGTCTCACTGTCACTTTGGACTTAATTTTCACACCACCAGCACTTCCCACGAGCTCGCCACTGTTCGGAATGGACCGCTTCACCACCACGGGCTCCTGTCTCATTCCCAAGAGGCTCTGGGCTGTGACAGGCCGGGGGACCCTTGGGAGCCGGGTTGGAGGGGACGGCCCCGTGGAGACCCTGCCGGTCTGGGGACGGCATCGAGGCCCGCGTGCCCTCAGCCGCCGGCGGAACCAGCGATTTTCCTTCAGCCACGTGCTGGAGAAAGGGAATACTGCACGCACCAGCTAGAGTTACAGCCTGCAGTGCCGTCTTAATGCAGCTTGTTCCAGAACAATCTCTGGCAACTGCTGTGGAGGTGCTTCCCTGCGCCAGCCCCTGCAAAGCCACAGAGGGGCCCGGGGAGTCGCGACAGGGTCTTCACGTGGCTGTGGGTGGACCGGAACACACTCCCCCGGATGAGGTGGGTGCAGGGATGCTGTTTCCATGACAACAGGTACGCCCCGCAACCTGATTGGCCTGCGCAGATGTGGCTGTAGGCCCACAAGTCCAGCGTTGCCCTCCCTGCCGCCCTCCCTCCGAGGGGGGGAGACCGACGCCCAGGCTGACCACCGCCCGACACGCCGGGGGCTCCGACCGTGGGACATGACGACTGTTGAAGGACCTCGGGATCCGCCCCATTCCTGTGCAAGCCATTGCTCCTCTCCCGTTTCCGGTAGTTTATTTTTGCTAAGTGTAAAGTATTTTTATACAGCTTGTATTCCGATACTTCAGCAATAAACCTTGCAACGCAGCCGCCCCCGGTGTCTCCCTTTGCTCCTCGACGCTGGGTGCTGGCGTGGCCTGCCGATGGTTGGGGTTCACCCAGCAGGGACATGCTCCGGGTGTGTCCTGTGCCCTTTGCTCCTTCGCCTGGGAGCCAGGCTCCCCCCCCCCCACCCGTCACCGGGGACCTGGGCTCAGCGAGGGGCTGACTGCGCCTCATTCCACACGGAGGCCCTGCGCGGCGCTGCTCAGGAACCGTCTGGTGCCACGGGGCGCGGCTGGAGGACAGTGTTCTCAGCCTGCGTGGACCGGGGACACCTGAGACCTGGCACCTGTCGCTCCATCGCCCCCCCCTTACCCTCCCTTCCCTGTTCCCAGGAACCTCCCTCCCCCCTCCCGCCCCCTCCCTCCCCCCCTCCCGCCCCTCCCTCCTCCCACCCCCTCCCCCACCCCCGTGGAACCGGAAGCCTCCTGCCAGCCTGCGCCCTCACGGTCTGGATGGCGGGGTACCCCCCCCCCCCCCGCCTTGTCCACGCTAGCTGGGCTTGAGGGCAATGCAGGGTGCGGAGCTGCGGGGTGCGGAGCTGCGCCCTCCCCTGGCGGCCGCTGGCGTTGCGCAGGCGCTGGCCGCCCTCTCCTTCCCAGAGCCCCCCCCCCCGCCCCCCCTCCAGCCGCCCGGAGCTCTTCCCGGTCCCTGAACTGTTCCAGCCGGCCTTCTAGAAAGCACCAGCACCCGTCCAGCGCACACAGCACAGCCGGCCACCCCCTCGCCAGCCGCGGCCGGGACGCCCCCACCTGGCGTCCAGTGGTGACCTGCCTGCCCGCCCCCCCGCCCCGGGGTGCCGCCCAGGGCTCTGGGGGGGAGGGGCGGGGGGGCAGGTGCCCACTGCTGCTTGTGGGGTCACTGGGACGCTCCGATCCCGGGGAGCGCATTTGAGGTTCAGGGGCAGGTGAGGGGCAGGATGGACAGGGACACTGGGGGCCCCCGTCCCCCCCCCCCCGCCACTGCTCACGCTCAGCACGGTACAAGGGATGGTGGGGCCCCAGCCGGGCCTCCTGCCTGCAGCCACGCCCCGACGACACCACGGGGCCCCGCCCCCCACGCCCCGACGACACCACGGGGCCCCGCCCCCCACGCCCCGACACCACGGGCCCCGCCCCCCACGCCCCACGACACCACGGGGCCCCCGCCCCCCCACGCCCCGACGACACCACGGGGCCCCGCCCCCCCACGCCCCCCGACGCCCCGACGACACCACAGGGCCCCCGCCCCCCACGCCCCGACGACACCACGGGGCCCCGCCCCCCCCACGCCCCCCCCACGCCACCACGGGGCCCCGCCCCCCACGCCCCGACGACACCACGGGCCCCGCCCCCCATGCCCCGACGACACCACGGGGCCCTGCCCCCCACGCCCCGACGACACCACGGGGCCCTGCCCCCCACGCCCCCCCCACCACGCCACCACGGGCCCCGCCCCCACACGCCCCCGACGGACACCACGGGCCCCGCCCCCCACGCCCCGACGACACCACGGGGCCCCGCCCCCCCACGCCCCCCGACGCCCCGACGACACCACAGGGCCCCGCCCCCCCACGCCCGACGACACCACGGGGCCCCCGCCCCCCCACGCCCCCCGACGCCCCGACGACACCACGGGGCCCTGCCCCCCACGCCCCCCCCCCGACGCCACCACGGGGCCCCGCCCCCCCACGCCCCGACGACACCACAGGGCCCCGCCCCCCCACGCCCCGACGCCACCACGGGGCCCCGCCCCCCCACGCCCACGAGCCCACCACAAGGCCCCGCCCCTCTCCCCCCCCCACGCCGGCTCTGCGTGGACCTCGAGCCCCCTCCCCCTCCCCCCTCCAGTCCCTCAGGAGGTTCGGGAGCCCCCTTTCCGCACCTTTCCCCTCCCAAGGTGGTGTGGGCCCCGCCTGTCACAGCCATCAGAAACAAGACCCTCCCCCTCCCCCTCCCCCTCCCCCCGCAGAGCCCGGGGCCTCCGCCCCGCCCCCTCCCGGGTACCGCGCGCGGGCACGCACGCACACGTGCACACGCGCACCCCCTCCCCCCCAAGTGCGCGCGCAGAGCCTCCTGGGCACAAGTTGGGGCCCCCCAGGAGGCCACGGCAGAGAGGAGCCGGCAGCCCAGGGCAGCGATGGCGCCCACGGGCGGGAAAGGCACGGAGGGGGTTCTCCTGAGCATCCAGGGGGGCACGGCCCTCGGTCCCCTCCACTCGGGGCTCCAGAAGTGAAGGTGCGGCCTCTGTGCTGCGAGGACCGCGGGGGGGGGGGGGGGCAGGCGCCCGCCTTGCCCTGGCCATGGGCAGGAGCTGGGCGCCCGGCCAGGCGGGGGGCCTCCCGCCGCACCCCTTCTCCCCACCGCCACCCAGATTTGATGAGGGGGGGGCGCTCTGGGTCAGAGCCGCCCCGGCCGCTTATCCGCTCTGGGGTGAGGCTGAGGGGGTTGGGGGGCTGGGGGCGCGTGGCTCTGCTGACCCACCGCGCCCGCCCGCATCCGGAGCGCAGCCTGTCCCGGGGGCGGGGCCGCACCCCCCTCACCCTGAGGGGAAACTGAGGCTGGGAGGTGCGGCGTCCCCCTCTCCCACGGGACAGTGAGCCCTTGCTGTTGTCACCGTGGGGGGTCCTGGCACCCCAGCGGCCGCGGGGGGGCTGCACGCAGCGATGGGGCCCGCGTCCCGGTCCCTCCTGCCTGGCACCCGGGGGCGGGGGGGGGGCCCCCATCTCCCCCGGCGAGTGTGCAGAGGGGGCCTGGGGCGGGCACGGCCATCAGGCCAGCTTTTGAGGAAACGGCCATGAGACCCCAGGACCTGCCCTGGCGAGAGCTGCCAAGAGCTGCCAAGCACTGCCGGGCACCGGCCCGCCCGGCCAAGGTGGCACCCCGAACCTGGGCCCCCGCAGAACACCGGGCTTCCACCCCAAGGACGGGGCGAGGCGTCTGGGGAGGACTCCGGTGGAGCCACACTGCCCCCTACAGGAGACGCAGAGAGAGAGGGAGGGAGGGAGGGAGGGCGAGCAAGAGAGAGAGGGAGAGGGAGGGAGAGTCTGCCTGTCTGTCTGTGTTCCAGTCCCGGGGCTTGAACTCAGGGCCCGTGCGCTGCCCTGGGCTTTCTGTGCTCCAGGTTTGCGTTCTTGCACTGGAGCCGGGGCTCCGCTCGTGACTCCGCTTGTGGTTCATCGGGGTGAGAGTCACGCGTGGTCCACGCTTCGTCCTCACCTCAGGCTCCGGGGTTGCGGCCGGGGCTCCAGGCCCTGCGATCGCTTGTTTTCTAAACCAAGTCCTCTCAAGTCAGACTTTCGGGGCGTCTGCCCTGCTCCCCTGCCCCGGGCCTGGCTCTGGGACCGCCGGTTTCTCACCCTGCAGCAGGTTCAAAACCACTCACGGGAACCGCGCCACCGCCGCGTGAGGGCTCTCCCCGCTTCCCTTCCACACCGGGACCTGAGGCCCGGGGAGACGCGCGTCTGCCCCCATCATGGGGGGGGCGGTGCTCAGATCCGAGGAGAGGGGGGCCCCGGTCCAAAACCGCGCACGGGCCGCACCTCTCCCCACAGCGCTTGTTGTTGTATGGGGTTTTGTTTTTGCTGGATGTAGGACTTGAACTCAGGCCCCGGGGGCAGGCAGGACATCGGGCCACACCGCCCGCTCCGACACCGGCCTGACGGCAGCAGGGCCTTGGGGCGCTCAGTCCACCACGGGGGTCCCCCGCCAACACAAGGCCCGGGGCAGAGGCCCCGCTCCCGTGGCCACAGCCAAGGGAGGCCGGGAGCGGCTGTTAGAAGCTTCCGGAAGGAACTGAGCAGCTCCAGAGCTAGCCCGGGACATCACCGGACGCTCCCGGGCGTCTGACACGCGTGGTCCGGGCGTGCATTTGGATTTAGATTGGCTCGCGCTGACGTGGTGGGGGAGGGGAGCTCCACGCGTGTTCAGTGTATTGATTATCGATTCCAATCCGTTTCCCCCCCTCCCCGCCCCCCTCCCCGCCCCCCCCCCGCCCCTTCCCCCGCGCCAGTGCCGACCGGTTTCCTTGTTCTCTGCCCGTTGTTTCCAGTCATGTGCTTCCGCCGACGGTATTCTGCCTCCCGCACCCCCTGACAGAGGGGGCCCCCCACCCCACCCCACCCCACCCCACCGCCGCGGAGATTCCCGAAGGATCCTTTGGTGAGGGAGACAGTGTTTCACGGCGTGGCATTTTCCACGCGTGAGCTTTGTGGGGGGCTCACAGTCTTTGCAGTTCACAAGCACGTGCGTGTGAGCTTTCAGATGGGGGGGGCTCCGTCGCGCTCTGGGGACCCGTGTGGGGGGGGGGGGGATACACACCCCGTCACCCCCAGGGGCGGGGCCGGGGTGAGGCCTGGGGGCTGGGTGTCGGGTCTCAGCTCTCCGGTTCTCTCCGGCTCCCCCTCCTCCGCTCTCTGCCGGGCCCCTCGACGCCCCTTCCAGGCGTGCTGACCTCCGACCTCCCCCCACGGGGTGCGCACGCGTGGCGGCGGCTGGGCGGCCCCGCGGGGCGCCTTGGCCCCGAGGACCCCGGTGGGGAGGACGCGGCAGAGCAGCAGCGTGGACGGGGGCGACGCCGGTGGGCCGGGCGGGCGGGCTGGGGGTGTGACCCGGGGGTTCCGGCCGCGGCCCCCGCCGCGTGTCCCCGTCGCAGGGGATTCCTGCGGCGCTGGGGATGTCTGCACGGTGACGCGAGTGTTTCTGAGCCCCGAGTCGTGGGGCAGCGCGCCATGGGGCGGCCTGGTTTGGAGAGCGGGGGGGGGGGGGGGGAATGGGGGAGATGGGGGGGGAGGCGGCCGTGAGTCAGCGGCCAGAGCATTTGAATGAAACAAAGACACCACAAGCCGCGCTGCGGGGACGAGGGTGAGCTCGCTGCGGCCCAGCGCCGTGACTCACCGCCGGGACCGCCAGACCCTGCGGGGGGAACCCCAGACGGCAGCCGAGGCCCCGGCCCGAGGGACTGCCCCCCCCCCCGGGGTTCTGGGGGCGGGGGGGGAGGGGAAACGATGATGCAGTTTGCCCGTCTCCAGTGCTTCCAGTCTTCCCCTGTCCCCCCGGGCTCCGGACCCCGCATCCTGGCCCCCGGGGGGGGGGAGGGCACTGGGGCTCCCCTTGGAAACGCTCTGCCTGCTGAGGGGCTGAGCCCGCAGGCCTGTGTACCCTAGGGGCAGGTGGACGTGACCCACAGACCCCAAGGGTTCTGCTGTGACCCCCCCAAGGCGGCCAGGCCGCAGCCACGACTCCCACCCAGGGCTGTCAAGAGGCCTGGCATTTATGGAAGGAATTGGGGGGGCTCAGGCCTGTACCCCTAGCTACTCAGGATGCTGGGAACCACAGAACTGGGGTTCAAACGCAGCCTGGGCAGGAAAGTCCTTGAGGCTCCCTGGGTAGTTACAACGCCTGCCCCAGCCGTGAGCCAAGGGGGAGGAGGCCTGGCCGGCGAGCACAAAGCTGCGCGTTCAAACCCCCACCGCGGCCACTTCCCCCAGAGGCGAAAGCTGGAGCCGAGCATCGGGTGACCGCCGCCTGGCCCACGACGCAGCGGGGCAGGGTCGAGCCGTGAAGAAGAGGGAATTACGTTTCTGCCAGGAAGATGGACGGGAGATGGAGGGTGTGTGAATGTTCTAGAAGCCATTAGAGAGAGAGATGATGGATAGGTAGATGATAGATAGATAGATGATGGATGGATGGATGATGGATGGATGGATGGATGGATGATGGATGGATGGATGGATGGATGATGGATGGATGATGGATGGATGGATGATGGATGGATGATGGATGGATGATGGATGATGGATGGATGGATGGATGGATGATGGATGGATGGATGATGGATGGATGATGGATGGATGGATGATGGATGGATGGATGGATGATGGATGGATGATGATGGATGATGGATGGATGGATGGATGATGGATGGATGGATGATGGATGGATGATGGATGATGGATGGATGGATGATGGATGGATGATGATGGATGGATGATGGATGGATGATGGATGGATGGATGATGGATGGATGATGGATGATGGATGGATGATGGATGGATGGATGATGGATGGATGATGGATGATGGATGGATGGATGATGGATGGATGATGGATGGATGGATGATGGATGGATGGATGGATGGATGATGGATGGATGATGGATGGATGGATGGATGATGGATGGATGGATGGATGATGGATGGATGGATGGATGGATGGATGATGGATGGATGATGGATGGATGGATGATGGATGGATGGATGATGGATGGATGATGGATGGATGATGGATGGATGGATGATGGATGGATGATGGATGGATGGATGATGGATGGATGATGGATGATGGATGGATGATGGATGGATGGATGATGGATGGATGATGGATGATGGATGGATGGATGATGATGGATGATGGATGGATGGATGATGGATGGATGGATGGATGGATGGATGATGGATGGATGGATGATGGATGGATGATGGATGATGGATGGATGGATGATGGATGGATGATGGATGGATGGATGGATGATGGATGGATGGATGGACACGGCTGGTAGGTAGATGATGCAGATGGATGGACGGACGGACGCCGGGTGCATTTACACAAGCACCACCCTGTGATAGCGAGATTGCTCGATCCCGGCACACGGAGCCGTCCTCTGAACGCTCCGCCATGCCGAGCGGGAGAAGCCCCCGCCCCGCCCCGTCCCCCGCTTTCTGTGATCAGCGCCCCTCCCACCTCCCATCCTCTCTGTCCCGACCTCCCTTCTCCGCGGGTGAGTGCTCCTCCGGCCCCTCCTCCCGGCAGAGTCCTCCCACCCCTGCTCCGAGGACTCGCCCCGCCCACCGGCGCTGCCCACGGCCACGCCCACCCCTCCCCCTCGGCCTCGCGTGTCCGTGTCACGTGGAAGGCGGAGGTCTGAGGGTCACAGTTCAGAGCCAGCCCAGGCAAGAAAGTCCAAGAGGCTCAGAGCGCGCGAACCGCTGGAGTGTCGGGGTGCGCGGCGGCTCGCGCGGTAGAGCAGAAAGAACGAAGCTGAGGGACGGCACCGGGCCCCGAGTTCGAGCTCCCGCCCACCAGAAACATGAACCAATAAGAACGAGACAGGTGTTTGTGCTGGGTTTTCTCTTTATTTTCGGATGGCCCGCGGGCAGCAGGATGAAGGACCCCCCTCCATCTCCACCCCCCTGGCCTGGGCTATGACACCCCCGCCTGTCACCCCCGCACTGGGGACGGTCCGCGGGCCCCTCCCTGCCCCCCACCGGCAGGCTGTGTCCCCCGGATGGGAGGACACCCCTGAGCTGGCTCCCCTACGCCCCACTGTGGGCCAACTGGGGAGACCCCGAATTGCAGGAGCCTGGGGGTTCAATGAGCCCGGGCCTGTTTCTCCCAGGGAAGCCTTACCTGGAGGTAGGGGACCCCCACCCCCCGCACTGACCCCTTTGCAAGATTCACCCGTGGAAGCCGAAGCGGGGAACATTCTGGAACCAAAGCTGTTCTGGCCGCCTCGGGCAGACCTTGGCTGGGGTCCCAGGGTCCCCGGAGGGCTGGGGGTGAAGCCCAGGGGTCACGACCCCCAGCAAACCAGACATGCCCTGGGGCAGAGGCGGTGACAGACCCCGGCCCTGAGGTCACATGACCCCTGCGGCCAGGCATGACCCCTGAGGACAGCGGGGAGGACATGACCCGCAGGGTCAGCCACGAGAGAGACGGACGGACGGACGGACGGACAGACAGAGGCCAGGGAAGGCAGACAGACTCCGGAAGCTGGAAGCACCACGGAGCCTCGGGCTGCGCCTCCCAATGAAGTGGCCATTTATGGGGTGTCCTGTGCCTCCAGGCTGGTTCACTGACGCGCCCCCCCCCTCAGCTGGGGTCACGCCCCTCACCTCCATCTCAAGCCGGAGGAAACTGAGGCTCAGCGAGGCTTCGTGAGTCACCGCCGCACCGCGGCGCCATGGCGTTCCTTCAGGACCTTTCCCAGGCGGGGGGCGGGGGGGGCACCGTCCCGGGGAAGCTGGGGGGGGGTCCCGCCGCACGGCGCCCCGCTCGCTCCCATCTGACCCGCGCCCCCGGGTAAAAATAGCCCGGCGCTGGCGCTTGGCACCGCGGCCGCGTTGTGGCCGCCGCGGAAGCCGCCGCCGTCTGGGACAAAGTCTCCCTGCGACCACAGCGCCTGAGTCAGGGGGTGGAGGGGGCCCCGGGGGCCCCCGGAACGGCTGAGCTCCCGACTCGAGGGGGCAGGCCCCGCCCCATCGCCAGAGCCCCCCACACCCCCGCCGCCCCGCCCATCCTGGACTCCACCGGACACCAGGGGCAAGGGCCCCCCACGAGCCTCACCCTGCTGGGAATCAGGGTCCCCGCACCCCCGCAGGCCCATGACTCGGGGAGCCCCACGCCCTGAGGCCATCCACAGCCCAGGGCACCCGCGCCCCTCCCCCTTCCAGGACTGGGGACCCCGGCTCCTCCGCCTGTCCTCCTTTCTGCTCTCTACTGCAGGGGGGGAGGGAGAGGGGGGACGCCGAGACCCCACCTGGCCAGGGGCAGGGCCGCGACCCCCCTCCACCCCCTCCACCCCAACCCCTCCACCCCCTCCACCCCCCTCCACCCCAACCCCTCCACCCCCCACCCCCCTCTACCCCCCCACCCCCTCCACCCCCTCCACCCCCCACCCCCTCCACCCCCTCCACCCCAACCCCTCCACCCCCTCCACCCCCTCCACCCCAACCCCTCCACCCCCCACCCCCTCTACCCCCCACCCCCTCCACCCCCCACCCCCTCCACCCCCTCCACCCCCCACCCCCTCCACCCCCCACCCCCCTCCACCCCCTCCACCCCTCCACCCCCCACACCCCACCACCCCCACACCCTGCCACACACCCCACACCCCATTACTACCACCCCCCCACACCCCGACGAGCGGGAGCACCCCCCCGACGAGTGGGAGCACCCCCAATGAAAGGGAGCACCCCCGATGAGAGGGAGCACCCCGACGAGCAGGAGCACCCCCGACAAGCAGGAGCGGGAGCACTTCCGACGAGCAGGAGCGGGAGCACTTCCGACGAGCAGGAGCGGGAGCACTTCCGACGAGCAGGAGCACCCCCCGACCAGCGGGAGCACCCCAATGAAAGGGAGCACCCCCGACGAGCGGGAGCACCCCCGGCAAGCAGGAGCAACCCAATGAGAGCACCCCGATGAGCGAGAGCACCCCCAATGAGAGCACCCCGACGAGCGAGAGCACCCCCAATGAGAGCACCCCGATGAGCGAGAGCACCCCCGATGAGAGGGAGCACCCCGACGAGCAGGAGCATCCCCAACGAGAGGGAGCACCCCGACGAGCAGGAGCACCCCGACGAGCGGGAGCACCCCCGATGAGAGCACCCCCAACGAGCAGGAGCACCCCGACGAGCGGGAGCACCCCCAATGAGAGCACCCCGATGAGCGAGAGCACCCCCGATGAGAGGGAGCACCCCGACGAGCAGGAGCATCCCCAACAAGAGGGAGCACCCCGACGAGCAGGAGCACCCCGACGAGCGGGAGCACCCCCGATGAGAGCACCCCCCCAACGAGCAGGAGCACCCCGACGAGCGGGAGCATCCCAACGAGCGGAGCACCGCCGACGAGCGGGAGCACCCCGATGAGCGGGAGCACCCCCGACGAGCGGGAGCATCCCCAACGAGAGGGAGCACCCCCGACGAGCAGGAGCACCCCGACGAGCGGGAGCACCCCCGATGAGAGCACCCCCAACGAGCAGGAGCCACCCCGACGAGCGGGAGCACCCCCAATGAGAGCACCCCGATGAGCGAGAGCACCCCCGATGAGAGGGAGCACCCCGACGAGCAGGAGCATCCCCAACAAGAGGGAGCACCCCGACGAGCGGGAGCACCCGATGAGCGGGAGCACCCCGACGAGCGGGAGCACCCCGACGAGCAGGAGCACCCCATGAGTGGGGTTGGAGCTCTGCGCGGTCCGGCCTGGAGTCTGGGGGTTCCGTGTGTGATTCTTACGGCCCCGCTGGGTCTCACAGGGATCGGGAGCCGGGTGCCGGGGGCGGGGGGCCCCGTCTGTGTTTGTGTTTCCCACCAGCTCCTCCCATGGGGGGGGCTGCTATGGGGAGCCGGTACAGGGGTGCACGGGGGTGCTGTGCTGCTCCCGCCCCCTCAGGATTCTCCACAAGTCCTGGCTGCGGCGGAGAACTGTGTGGGCTCTGCCCCCGACACCGGCCTTGAACTGCCCCCTCCCCCCCCCCCCCCCGCGCCGGGCCGGGCCCGCCTCCTGGAGGACTTAGCTCACAACACCCAGGGAAGAGGGCGGGGACTGTGAAGGTGGGGGGCTGGCCTTGGTCCTGTGCCCATCTTCTGACTGAAATCGCAGCCCGGGGTCCCCCGTGAGCCCCCCCACCCCCCCCCCCCCGCGGTCTCACCCTCGGCCCCGCCTCGGCCTCCTGCGCGCTCTCTCCTGGAGCAAGCCTTTCCTGATTCCAGCGCTCGTCTTTGCCGTTCCCGCGTCGGGGCTGGTCCAGAGCCCTCCCGGGGAGTCCCCCCCCTCTTCAGGGCCGGGCCCCCGGCTCGCGGGCCACCCGCACGGCGTCTCTAGTGAACATCACAAAGCCAGGAGGGGGCGCGGCGGCGACAGCACGCGCCCTGAGCGAAGAACAGGCTCAGGGACGGCGCCCAGGCCACGAGTTCGAGTCCCGCCACCTGAGCAACAGCAACAAAAAGAAACCTCGGCTGGCACGTGTCAAAAGCAGCTCACACACGGGCCGGGGTCCCGGGGGCTGGAGGGCCCTCCGCCCTCCCCCCAGACGCCTCGGGGTGCCCCCCCCCACGGCCGCGGCTCGAGACCGTGGGGACTGAGAGGAGTCTCGTGGGCTTTCCAGCCCGCGTGGGCTGTGAACCGTGGTCCTCAGACCTCAGCCCCCAGAGTAGCCGGGGGTGACGGATGGAAGCCAAGGGCGCCAGTGCCGCGCTGCCCCATCGGCTCGCTGGCGCCCCCTCCTGGCCCTGCAGGCGTCTCCCCCTCCCCCCCCCTGCCCTGCCTCTGCGGGGGTGGGGGGTGGCGGGGGAGGGCAGAGCTGGCCTCGACCTCACCGCCCTGGGCCGCAGCTGCCGTTTCTGGGGCGCACCGGGGAGACTGAAGTTCAGAAATGAGCAACACAGTGAGCGCCCTCCCAGCAGCCCAGGAAACGCCCCAAGTGTCCCCACGCCTGCGAGCACGCACGTGGCCACGCGGGACCACACGCGCACATGCGCGCCCACACGCGCACACACGCGCCACACGCACACACAGGGCCGGTTCTTCACCCCCCCCCCCCATGTTCCAGCGTTTCCATTGCCTGCCTGCCTTCGTGCCAGTCCTGGGGCTCGAACTCAGGACCGGGCGCTGAGCCCGAGCGTTCTCCCTCACGGCTGGCGTCTGCCCTGCAGCCGCAGCGCCACGGCTGGCCGTTTGCTGGATTCTCCTCTCTGGGCTGGCTTTGAACCGCGATCCTCAGCTCTCCGCCCTCCTGCGTAGCCAGGCTGGCAGGATCTGCAGGCCTCAGCACGGGGGGGGGGGGGGGAGGCACTGAGTGACAGGGGCTACCCCAGAGCCCACCGGAGAACCCCTCCCCCCTCCCCCCGCCTGCCGGGACGGGAACCCCGAAAACCCCGCCTGTCCGGACAGGAACCCCGAACCCCCCCCCCCCCCCCCCCGTCTGCAGGGCGGAAAAGGACCCTGTGCTCGCGCCGACAAATCGTTTCCGATCCACACGCCTGCTGTGCGTCAACCCAGGCGGGGGCGCGGGGAGGCCACGGGGGACCACGGGGGGCCACGGGGGGGCACGGGGGGACGCGCGGGAGGGAGGGCGCGTGTGCTGGGTGGCCCCCCGTGGGCAGAGGCTCCCGGCGCGCCGGCTCCTGTGCCGTCATCTCCTGGCTGAGGAGTGGAGCTGCGTTCCCGGGGTTTCGGGGTGTCTGGGGGGGCGCCCCTCCCTCCCCCTCCCTCCCCCCGAGGCAGGCAGCCAGGGCTCCGGGAGGAAAACCACAGTGACGCTCGCTGCGGCGCGGAGCGGCCCGGGATGCCACGAGCCAGCCCTGCGGACGGGGGGGCGGGGGACGGGGGGTGGGGGGACTGGGGAGGGGGACGGGGGGGGGGCGGGGGGCGGGGGGGGACGGGGGGGGGGCTCCCCGGGAGGGCACGCGGCCCCCCAGCAGCGCCCGCAGCGCCTTACGTAATGTGGGGCGCTGAGACCTGCGCGTGCGCACGGATATCGGAAACCATTACCAACGACTGGGGGGATCCCCACCTCCGGGGGCGGGGCCGCGTGGGCGCCCGGCCTCGCGTGGGGTGGGGAGGGGCGGGGCCGCGTGGGCGCCCGGCCTCGCGTGGGGTGGGGAGGGGCGGGGCCGCGTGGGCGCCCGGCCTCGCGTGGGGTGGGGAGGGGGCGGGGCCGCGTGGGCGCCCGGGCCTCGCGGGGGGTGTGGCCGCCCCCCGCCGCCCCCCCCCTCCCCCAGCCGCCGCGGCCTCCTAATGGGGGGCGGGGGGCGGACACCCGCCCCGCCAGCCGTCGGCGCGGCCCCGGGGGGCGGACCTCGAGGACCCCGTGCGGAGCCCAGCGCGGCGGGAAGGCCCGTGGCGGCCGCTCCAACCGCCCGGGGAGAGGAGAGCGAGGCCGGCCGGCAGCAGCGCGGCCCCGGGTTCGAGCCCCGGCGCGGGCCCCCCGCCCTGCAGCAGGCGCGCGGCCCCCGGCGAGCGGCGGGCAGACGGGGACCCGGGCGGCGGGGACTTTGCGGACCGCCGCCCACGGCCGCCGCGGTGCCCCCCCCCCACGCCACCCGCGCGAAACACGCGCCCCACGCCGCACCCACGGTGCCGAGCGCCGTCCCGGGCCGCGGCCCCGCCGCACCTGCCGCGCCGCCTTTCCCCGGGCGGCCACCAGAGGGCGCGCGCGCCCCGCCCGCCGCCCCGACGCCTCCGGGGGCCCCGGCCAGGCCCCGCCCTCCAGGGAGAGCCGCCGCCTCGCGTGGGGAGGGAGGGTCCCCTCCCCCCTCCCCTCCCCTCCCCTCCCCCCCAAGAACCAGCCCTCCGCGGGCCCAGGGCTCATTGTGGACGTGGAGGCCTCTTCTAGAGAGGACGGCCACTCCACAGCGCGCTTCCCGCCCCTGCCCCTGCCCCCTGCCCCTGCCCCTGCCCCTGCCCCTGCCCCTGCCCTGCCCCTGCCGCCCCTGCCCCTGCCCCTGCCCTGCCCCTGCCCCTGCCCTGCCCCTGCCCCTGCCCCTGCCCCTGCCCCTGCCCCTGCCCCTGCCCCTGCCCTGCCCCTGCCCCTGCCCCTGCCCCTCCGGCTCCCGCTCCGGCCGGCGGCTCTCAACTGCAGCCATCAGAGACGCCAGGGCACGTCGGTTGTCACACGCCTGGGCTGGGTTGGGGGGGGGAAGCTGGGGGGGCGGGGGGGGGGAGAAGCAGCCGCCGTCCACTGCCCCCAGAGAGGCCCCGCGGGAGGCCTCGGGGAGCACAGCCCGCCGCCGCCAGCACCCCGCAGCCCCCCGGGTGCGCCGTGCGGAGGGGAAGGGGGACAGGCCCGAAGCGAAGGCCGGAGCTGCGGCAGCCCCCGCGTCGAGGCCCTGGGGCCGAGTCCAGGGGCCCCCGACGTGCCGGTGCCGCGGTGGGCTGGAAGCGCACACGCCAGACCCGCCGAGGGCCGCAGCCACACCCCCGTGGCTCCGAGCGTGTCGCTGCACGCGGGCTCCCGCGGCCGGGGTCGTCGGCTCACGCACGCGCGGACGGGCGTGCAGTGGGAGAGACGCAGACGCACCCAGTGCGGAGGGGCGTCCCGTGAGGCCACGCGCAGTCACCGGGCACGGGCTTCGGGGAACAGGCACCGCGGCCGCGCGCTCCTCCCCGGCCTGCCTTCCCCTCGCTCCTTCCGGCAGCCGGCCCCTCAGAACCCCTGGAAATCGACTCGACGCCGTGCACACGGCCTTGGGCTCTGCCCGTGAGAGGAAATGCGTGCTCTTTCCCCTTTCCCCCCCCGGGATGTCGACGCGGTGGCAGGAGCCGCAGCAGCAGCCCCGGGCCACGAGGCAGCCGCCGCCCGCGGGTGGAAGATGGCGGGCCCGCGAGCGCCGAAGCTCCCGGGCCCTCCGGCCTCCCCGTGCGGGCAGAGCCCGGCTCCCGAGAAGAGCGGACCGCGCGGGCAGCACGGATGCAGGGCGGCCCAGCGGCGGGGCTGGCTCGGGCACGGACGCCGAGCCCCGGGCGTGTGGAAGGTCCCGCCAGGGGCAGAGCGAGCAGCCGTCCGCTCACCAGAGATGGGGCGCCGGGCCTTCCCGTGGGGCCTCGGGGCCGCTGCCTCTGCGTGACTGCCAGCCCGACGGGGGCGGGGCGGGACGAGAAGGGGCGGGGGGACGAGAAGGGGGGGCGGGACGAGAAGGCGGGATGAGAAGGGGACGGGACGAGAAGGGGCGGGGCAGGATCAAGAAGGCGGGATGAGAAGGGGACGGGACGAGAAGGGGCGGGGCAGGACGAGAAGGGGCGGGGCGGGAAGGGGCGGGGCAGGATCAAGAATGGACGGGGCGTCCTCGCTGTCAGCCCTGGCGGGCGCAGGGCGTGTGAGGGACGGACACACAGGCTGCGGCTCCCGGGGCCGGGGCTGCACCTGCCGGCAAGGGACACCCCAGGGCCTGCGTTGGAAGGGCGGTGTGCACATCGCGGTGTTGATGGTGGTGTCAGCGTTGGTGTGGCGGTGTGCGCACACGCGGTGGTGGTGGTGTCAGCGTTGGCGTGGCCATGTGCACGCGTCGTGGTGGTGGTGTCAGCATTGGACACCGGGTGGTGGCAGCAGAAGCTGAGAACCAATGCTCCTCCCAGAGCCCGGGCACAGCGGCCACCAGGACTCGGAGGGTCGCTAATGAGCTCCGTCGACTGTGCCAGGCCCAGCCTGCTCGGCCTTCCGGGCCCCCATTCCGCCTCGATGCTCCGCCCCTGCTCCCATGCCCCGCCCCATGCCCCGCCCCCGATCGGCCGCCCCGCCCTTGCATTGATGCCCCGCCCCCTGTCTGAAGCCCGGCCCCCACCCCTTGCCTCGGATCCCCTCGGCCGCCCCGCCCCTGCCCTGGGGCTTTTCAGCCCTCCCTAGAGAAGTCCCGCAGGGCTGGGCGCCTTGCTGTCCAGCCTCAGGGCTGAGCGGGAGTCCCTGTGGGCACTGGCCGTCCACGCGTGGCCACCCTCGCGGCCCCTGCCTGTAACCACAGCCTGGGCGCCACGTGGGGGAGGCCCTGAGGGGAAGTCCCTGGGCTGGGAGCCCCGCGGGCGGGGCTGGGGGGGGCGGCTTTCTGTGGCTCCCGTCCCCGCACCTCTGCTGCCCTGCGCCCGGGCCTTCGGGAAAGGATGCAAGCGTGGTTTGTGGCGGCTCCTCTGACCTGGGGTCAAGACCGCGCCCGTATAGAAGGCAAATCCGCCCACCTCCCACTGTGGGGACGCTAGCTGCCTGCTGTGGGGTGGCCGCGCCCCGGGAGCGCCCGTCACCGAGGTGGGGAGCCAGCCCCCCATGGGAGGACAAACGCGCAAAAGCCCTGTGGCTTCGAGGGGGCGTGGCTCTGCGGGTGTGGGCGTGGCTCTGCGGGTGTGGGCGTGGCTCGGGAGGTGTGGGCGCGGCTCAGCGGGTGTGGGCGTGGCTCGGGGGTGTGGGCGTGGCTCTGCGGGTGTGGGCGTGGCTCGGGAGCTGTGGGCGTGGCTCGGGAGCTGTGGGCGTGGCGTTGGGGAAGGGGGCGTGGCCTCCCCACTGGCTGGGACCACACGCTGGCCATGCAGCCCAGAGCAGGTGCCCGGCTCGGTGGCCCCCGGGTCACTCAAGGCAGCCCTGCGCCGGCCGCATCTGAAATGCAGAGATGGGGGGAGAGGGGGGAAGCACGTGGACGCGCGTGACCGCTGCTCTGAGGCCCCGGGACAGAAGGACACCCCCCCCCCACGCAGCCCCCGTGAGAAGGGTCGCGAGGCGCAGGAGCTCAGCGCAGAGGGCACTGGGCTGCACGCGGAGTGGGCGTCAGGGAAGACATGGGGCCTGGCAGCCGGGCGAGGGCTGCGGGCGTTTCCAGCGGGGGCAGGCGCCACCCGCAGACCCGGAGCAGCCAGGCCTCCGGGCCCTGTCCAAGGAGCAGCACACCGCACCCGTGCCGGGCCGCTGGGCGGGGTACAGGTGACAGCCACAGGTAGGTGCGGGCGGGGTATCCGGGGAGCCCCAAACGGGCCCAGCGCAGGAGCCGCCACTCTTTCTGGCCTGAGCCCTGTCTTGCATGGAAATGGGGTGCCCTGGACTGAGGTCTGAGGAGCAAGCGGCCCCGGAGGCCTCTGCCCCTTGCATTCCACCTGGGCCAGACTCCATCGTCCTTCTGCGGCTTTCCTGAGAGGCCGCCTGCAGGCTCTGCGGTCCCCGGCCATCTTCCCGTCGGTGGCACTCGCGTCTCCTCTCCGTCCAGATGCACTGTAGTCAGACTCCCGCCATCCAGTCAGCCCTCCCACGCATGCACAGGCCCCCAGCTAGCCACGCCGGCTGTGCTCAGGCGACGCCATTCTTCTACCTGCAATCTCCAGGAAGAGTCCTCACGATTTCAGAGTGCAAGAACAAAGACGCTCGGCCCCCTAAAAAACAACCAAAATGGCCCAGGGAGGTGTCATGTTGGGGTCCTATCGGGGAATGTGTCCTCTCAAAATGTGCTTTTCAGCGTGCGCTCAGGGGGAGGGTTGGCCCGGTTCCTGAAACTCTGCTCTAATTGTATATAATTTTTATAAGTACAGTAATTAGGACTTGCTATGCCTTGTAGCTTCAATGCAATAAAACGCTCATGAGCGGAGGAGGAGGCAAGGGAGGAGGAGGAGGAGGAGGAGGAGGAGGAGGAGGAGGAGGAGGAGGAGGAGGAGGACCTTGACGTTTTTGTACTTGTTGACCACCATCTTCACATGAACTCTGCAAGGACCACAGAGATGAATCTGGAAATCCCTGTCCCCCAGGGGTTGTGAAGGCTGGGGGGACCGCAGGCCTGTCCCCCCTTCTCCCAGCCTCATGACTCTAGACTCAGAGAATCGGGTTGAGATGGTCACCCTGCAGCCACCCACTTCCCACCTGGGGCTGGACTGTTGTTAGTTCAATATGTGGGGGTTAAAAATGGTCTCTAAGAACCAGCGTTCCCATCTCTCTCTCTCGACATCTCAGAGACTGGGTCTCCACCAGCTGGGTTCTCCTTGGACAGCAAGGGGCTCACCCCCACCGCCCCTCTTCCTCCTTGCCTCTCCAGAGTCCAGCGAGACTGCCGCTCACCCAGAGGGCAGCTGCTGCTGCCCCTGGGCCCTCTGAGCGCACTCTAGAATGGCAGCCACAGGCCTGGTGGTAGCAGGGGCAGGACCAGCTCCCAGCTGCCTGGACAGGTGCTGGAGGAAACGCTTGTTTGGCCCTGTGGCTTCCGTCCATAGCCACCCGGTCCTGTCACCTTCGGGCCTGCGGCAAGGGAGTGCCTCATGTTGGAAACCCATTCCCCCTCATGGCAGCCAGGAGGCCAACAGGGAGAAGAGGCCAGGGTCCCACAGTGCCCCACAGGGCACCCCTCCCCAGTGACCTCATTTCCTCCCACTAGCCCCGCCCCAGGCTAACAGCCGCACCTTCAACCCACAGGCCTGAGGGGAGGGGCCCTCTAGACCCAAACCGCGGTAAAGGCTGTGGGGAGTCACGAGGCCCCCCTCACTCTACCCAATAAAGTAAATGACGACACCCAGACACGCCCCTTCTCTCCAGATCTCAGAGTTCCACGGAGGCTCCGCGGAGGGTGCTGCCCTGTGTTTGGCTGTCGGGGTGCCTTCGCACATCACCACACTGGGTGCGTCTGGAGTGTGTGCCTGCCACCCTGGCTGTGCAGGAAGTATAAAATATGAGGATCACAGTCCAGGCGGGTCTGGGCAAAAAAAAAGTGCAAGGCGCCATGCAAAAACAAACTAAAGCAATAGTGGCTGAGGGTGTCGCTTAAGTGGTAGTGTGTCTGTGTGTGGCAAGTACAAGGCTATGAGTTCAAACCCCAGTGCTGCCAAACCCAAATAAAACAGGAAAGAGAAGGGAATGCAATATGAGAGAGAGAGAGAGAGAGAGAGAGAGAGAGAGAGAGAGAGAGGCGCCTTCTGTGAGGCAGCATCATCTAGAAGCAGACATAGGAGAGCATGCATGGTGCCAGAACATTCCAAGTCTGGATCTACACATCTACAGGCCCACGGCGATGCGTGAACATTATCATCAAGCCATACATGGAGGCTCACGTGGTTCAAAAGTACCTAAAGCTGGGCACAGGTGCTCCCGCCTGTCATCTCGATACTCAGGAGGCCGATATCTGAGGATCGAGGTTCAAAGGCAGCCTATGCAGGAAAGTCTTCTCTCTAGTTAAGCACCCAAAAGCCAGGAGAGTATCTGTGGCTCAAATGGTAGCTTGCCAGCTTTGAGCAAAGAAGCTCAGCGACAGGATCCAGGCCCCGAGTTCAAGCCCCAGTATGCCCTCACACAGGGGGAAAAAGTATATAAAGAAAACTTCCACAAGTGGTTCTGTCTCCCACTGAGATAGGGAAAGAGGCCTTTTTTTTAATCCTGAATATTACTAGTTAAGAACTGAAGCTTCCAACCGCTCAACCAGCTTTGCTCTGAAAGCTTACCCGGTAAGGCTTGAGCTTTTTAAAATGGATGAATTAGCTTACAATTATTTGCTTTGCAGAATTACTCCTGGTGGGGCTTCTTTCTATGGTGGCTCCCTTAGGTGCACTTGAGAGAGAGAGAGAGAGGAAAAAAAAGAGCTGAATTGCCAAGGCTCTTTATTCACAACTGTTAAGAAATGTTAGCAGATGCACAAGTGATTGTTGCTGTTCCTCCTGTGGGTGGGAAAGGGGTGGATGGAAGGCGGATCGCAGCCTTAATCCATATTGAGACAGAAGTCAGCTCCTCCAAGAGGCCCTGCCAGGAAACCTTGGCCTTCCCCACTGCTCCGGGCTTTGCTCATTCTATGCTGGAGGAGGGAGAACTTCAGTGGGTTTCAGGGCACCTGGGAACTCGCAGGTGCTGGGCAGGGCCCCTGTAGGCGTGGCCTCCGGTGGGCGTGGCATCATGTGGGCGTGGCCCCCGGCGGGCGTGGCCCCAGGAAGGCATACTCCAGCTCCCAGGTGAGATCCTCAGCCCCCTGTCATTGACAAGGATGTCCCCATGAGACAGCCGGCCTCCAGGAAGTGTCGCGTGTTCCTGCACCATGGCTCAGGCCCGCAATGCGAACTCCCGGGGGGCTGAGGTCAGGAGGATGGTCGCTTGAGCTGCACCGGGGCACACAGCGCACGAGACCGCATCTCAACCAGGAAGCAGCCAGGCCCTGGGGGTGCCCGCCATGCGTGCCGGCCACACGGGGGGTGCAAGCGGGAAGCTCGTGGTCTAGGCTGGTGTAGCCACAGGGTGAGACGCTATGCAAAACCTACAGCCCAAAGGGCTCGGATGGTTGAATGGCTGCCTAACAAGCCCAAGGCCTTGTTCAAACCCTAGGACCACACACGTGCGTGGAAGGGCCGCACGGGGCCCGTGGGGCGAGGGGTCGGGGGGTCAGGTGAGCTGGACGCAGCGGGACGGGGGGACAGGGGGGTGCATTCTGTCCCACGGCACCGCAGGAGAGCCATGGCTGACAATGTGTGCGTCAGAACAGCAGGCATGGCCGTACCCCGACCGGGCCCTGTCACCCTGCACCCCGAGAAGCCCCTGCGCTGAGGCCCCAGGCAGGCCGGGGGGCCTCCCCTGCCGCGCTGGGGTCCATGCAGGGCGGGGCCTGGGAGCCGCACGCGCAGCCCTTGCAGAGGTCTCTGACCTCGGGCTCTGAGTACAAACCCCAGGATGGGCCTCGGGTGTGCACAGAATACCAACACACACCGCAGCCTGATCCACAAACACGCCAGACCCCACGAGCACAGCCAGCGAATCGACCAAGACCCTGCGTCCCGGCAGAATTCCCCGAGAGACCAGGAAGACAACGATGCGTGGGGAGCCCGGGATTGTGTGTGAAACTCAAGAGGAAGGAAAGGCAACAGGAAGGGCTTCTGCCTTCACAGCCCGGAGGAAGGAAGAGAAGTGAACCCAGGAGCAAGGGGAGGCGGAGAGACCCAGGACGAGTGCGGAAATCAACGGGACTGAGAAGAGAATGGAGACAAATGATGAAAAGGAAGCTACTTCTCTGAAAAGACTGATAGCCTTGAGCAACCTCTAGCAAGACCAGCTAGAGGAAGAGGCATAAAAATCAAATCAGCCATCGCTGAAACGAGGGGACACGGCAGCTGCGGCCCCCAGTACACAGCCGCCAGAGAGCCAAGTGCCCGTCCAGGAGAGGAATCCACAGCGGCTGCACCTGCAGCTTAGAGCCCTCTTGGTGGCTCACGCCTGCAATCCGGCTCCGAGGACGGCAGCTTGAGGCCACGCCGGACGGAAAAGTCCCTGAGACTCTTCCTTCCAATCTGCCACCAAGAAAGCTGGAAGTGGCGCTGTGGCTCCAGTGATGGAATGGCAGCCTTGAGTGGAAAAGCCAAGCAACAGGTACAAGGCCCTGCGTTCAAGTCCTCGCACCGGCACCAAAAAAATCTGTGTCTTCTGAGGACAGTGTGCAGCAAAGTGGGACGGACCCTGCCGCACTGTCTGCGCGTGCCCGGCACACCCCAACGCCCACACTCGTGGCTGCTGTCAGGCCAGAGCCCAGACACTAGGCAGGAGCAGTGCTTACGGCAGGCCGGCCTATCTGTTTACACTACGGTCTTGAGTTAGGGTTTTAAAATTCAGCAGGTGAAAGCAAGTCCCCCGGCGTGAACAGCAGCTGCTTTGGGCGGTGGCGGCACAACCGATGGATCCCCCCCCCCATTAGTGCCTTTCTGCATTTTACCATTTTCCTCCCTCTAAGCAGAAAAAAAGAAAACGTTCACATGACAGAAAGCGCGGTGTTCCCAGAGCAAAGACCCTCAGGCATGTCCCTGGAGAGCCCGAGGGGCCACCGTCCCCAGAGCTCTGTCGCCGCCTCTGGGCTGACCCCCCCCTTTCCATCCCCAGCACCCCTTTCCCTCCTGACATTCCATTTCATCCAGAAAAAGAATGAGCCCCGGGTTCTAAATTGGATGGGACGCATGACATGCCTATCCATTATTTAACCTGTCCTCGGAGGGAATGAACACTTCCCGCGGGTGACGACCACGCGGCGCCGGCCTGCGCGGAAGGGAAGGGCGGAGTTCAATATTTATGAGGGAACGCTTCCCAAGGCCGCCTGGCGACGGCGGCGTCGGGGCGGGAGACGGCGCCGGGGCCGGGGATGACATTTGCTTGCTTTTCTCCCCTAGTGCCTCAGCGGTGAAAAGAACCCAGCTAGCTGGGCAGGGGGGTCCCCCCCCCCCAACCTCAGCCCTGTGGAGGCTGAGGCAGGAGGATCATGAGTTTGAGGCTAGCCTGGACTATGTAGCAAAATTCTATTTTTAAAAAACAACAACAACAACAAACCAATTTTCTCCCAACCCAGAGACATTAACCCGCCTGACTCTTGGTTCCGGATGTGTTAAGGTATCCAGGCAGGGGGGAAGGGGGGCTGCCTCCCCAAAGGGATCCCCAACTACCATGGCCGCCCCCCCCCCCGGTCTTGCCCTCAGGGCTCCGCACAGAGGGAGTCGCCGTATCTATCCCCTACCCTGCAGGTGCAGAACGGGTTGTCAAGGTGACACGAAGAGGCGGAGCTGTGGCTCCAGTAGTAGAGCCCCAGCCTTGAGTGCAAAAGCTCAGGGACAGCATCGAGGCCCTGAGTTCAAGTCCCAGAACAGACCCGCCCAAAACACAGAAAGCGTCTCCGTTTCTCAACAAAGATCTGTGCCTCCATCCACGTCAGCCGTCTGCCGCCGCGGGGCCTCCAAGCCCGTGCTCTGCACCTTGGCCTCTCTCGCTGTGACTCGCAGGAAAGCAGCCGGACACCGCCACACAAACGAGGGGGTCCAAGTCAGGTGGCAGGCCACGGCGTGGAAATCCCTGGTCTGGGCCGTGTCTTTTGTCTGTTCTGCGGGACTGAAATCTCCCTGGGGATCCAGGTTTATCCTAATAAGTTCGAAGCAGTTGATCCGATCGTGAGCGGAGCAGACAGGCCCGGCAGGCGCTCGGCAGAGATGGGGATTTCTCTCTAACGCGGGACGGCGCTCACCCCGGCCTGAGACTGCAGGGGGAGCACCGGGCAGTGACCAGCTCTATGAAGATGGACCCTGGGGGGGGAAGGAAAGTGGGGGTGCTAGGGTGGGGCTCAGTCCCTGTGAACCCTGTTCCTGTAGAAACACTTGACACAGGCCACAGAACCATTGTCCTACACATTGAAAAGACATTCATACGAGCACCACGCCACCGAGCGGTGCACCTGTCTCCCAATGGCTCCGCTCCGCTGCTGCCCCTCCCCCGCAAGCAGAGCCGCTCCCAGCATGCCGCGGGGCCGCCACGGACAGAGACACCGGCGTCCGCGGATCGCACCGCTGGTTCGCTGGGGACAGGAGTCTGTCGATTCGTCTGCCCGGGCTGCTCGTGCATGGCCGTGCTCCGATCCCCGCCTCCCCAGCTGCTGGAACCACAGGTGTGCACAGCGCTAACTCGAAGCCTCGCTTCCTCCAGCGCCGCTCTTATTCACGGTGGTCTGGCCCATGGACACGTCGTGGATCGCAGTAGAACTACGCCAACATCGACGCTCTCGCCTTCCCGGGGAACTGGACGTTTCGTCGTCTCCGGGCTGTGCTGGGATCTGTCCCGCAGCGCGGAGCCAGCACTTGTTCAGGGCCTGGCGGGTGGGAAGAGGCGTGGGCAGAGGGGAATCACACCAGGAGGCTCGGCACCTGCTCAGGCCAGGCCCCCCCCCTGAGAACTGCAGGGGGAGGCCGTGGGGTGGGGGGTGAGCGGCCGGGCTGAACAGCCTCGGATTTCTAGAAGCATTCTCTTCTCTCAGCTGTGTGGCGTCGGCTCTGCTGGGGCGCATGCTGCCTCTTCCTAGCCGCCCCCTTTTCCTCACCCAGGGCTTTGCATTTTATGATCACCAAACGGACACAGGCTTGCAAACTCCACGCGATTTCACCGTGGAAAGCTGGAAAGGCAACCGCACTCCTTGAGTTCCAAGTTCCCTTGAGTTCCAAGTTCCCGGCATGGCATGAGAAATAGAACTGTGAACAGGAAAATTCATGCTAATTTAAAATCTTTAAATTTAATTTGTCTTTATTTAGCACAGCATTAAATATCAAGTGCAAACTGAAAGAGAAAGACCATAGGAGGGGAAAAGACAGGAAAAAGAAAGAAGAAAGAAAAGCTTTTACGTTTTCCTGCATTTCATGGTGCATTTCATGGCGGGGGGGTTGGTGCTGGTACTGGGGTTTGAACTGAGAGCCTCATGTTCTATGCTTGACTTTTTCACTCAAGGCTGGTGTGCTACCACTTGAGCCACCGCTCCACTCCAGCTTTTTGCTGGTTCATTGCAGGGAGAGTCTCACCAACTTGCTGCTTGGGCTGGCTTGGAACCGCAGTCCTCAGGTCTCAGGCTCCTGAGTAGCTGGGATTACAGGCGTGAGCCCCGGTGCCCGGCTTCTTCCTGGTTTTGAACCACAGGGCTCCATCTTCATTTCACACCAGACATCACACACTGTAGGTGGCCCTGGGTCAGATCACAGCAGGAACTTCCTAAGGGTCCGACCTCAACAGCGAAGGCTCCCTCCACACCAGCCCGATGACCCCGGGCCAGTCAGGACGCGGGGTGATGGACCACGTTCCCCCACCATCTCTGTTCCCAAGATGGAAACCTCTGCCAGTCGCTGCCCCACCATGTCCTAACGGACACGGGTCGCTGAGGGGGAGACCGCCGAGGACTCCACCTCCCCACTGTGCTGCGGTGAGCCAGCACCGAGCCCACCCCCGCATCCTGGGGAGTGGGAGGCCGCTCGGGGCGGGGGGCGCGTGGCACAGCCCTGCCTGAACCCAGCTTCACATCACCTGCCGCCCCGGGGCCATCTGGCCACGTGACAGCCACGGGGCCTGTCCTGTAAGCCCGCCTCGCCCCAGGAACAAAACAACAACTAAAGCAGCCTGCCGAGAGCACCAGGCCCCGCCCAGTGCACCAGGCCCCTCCCAGAGTGCCAGGCCCCGCCCAGTGCACCAGGCCCCGCCCAGAGCGCCAGGCCCCGCCCACTGCTCCAGGCCCCGCCCAGAGCACCAGGCCCCGCCCAGAGGACCAGGCCCCGGCCAGTGCTCCAGGCCCCGCCCAGAGCGCCAGGCCCCGTCCAGAGCGCCAGGCCCCGTCCAGAGCGCCAGGCCCCGCCCAATGCACCGGGCCCCGCCCAGAGCGCCAGGCCACGCCCAGTGCTCCAGGCCCCGCCCAGAGCGCTAGGCCCCGCCCAGTGCGCCAGGCCCCGCCCAGAGTGCCAGGCCCCGCCCAGAGCACCGGGCCCTGCCCAGTGTGCCAGGCCCCGCCCAGTGCGCCAGGCCCCGCCCAGTGTGCCAGGCCGGCCCTGGCAGATGTGAGCGCTGAGCCGTCCAGACTGGTGGCAGCGGGCGACAGTTGTGTCGGGCACCTACTATCTTGTCAGCGATAGCAGAGATGCCACAGGCAAGCCGGGAAGCAGCACAGGATGGAAGCCAGAAGCTGACATTTCCAGAAGCCTCTCCCCTGTTAGCTGGCTCCCGAGGGGCCCGCCCTGGTCAGCCCTGGCCTTGGGCTGCAGCCTCTTCTCACAGGGACCGGGGCTCCGGGGCCCCCAACGACGGCTGCAGGAGGAACCCGCACGCACCCCGCAGCTCCCGGGCCGCAGGGCCTAACTGGCCGCTGTCCATGGTGCTGCCGGCGGCTGCCGTCCCACTCCGTGTGTCTGTGTGTGGCAGGGCGGGGGGGGTGGGGGGGAGTGGATCCGGCGCTGCTTCCTGCCTGCCACCCCCCAATTTCCTATCTCACAGTCCCGGAAAATGGGAGGGAGGGGCGGGGGCCGCCACAAACTGGAAACCTTGATCTTCCCAGAGGGGCGACGGGGGCTGAGGCCGCGCTCAGGTCAGATCCCACCGGTTCTCCCCCCACGGGAACATGGCTCCCAGACGAGATTTCTTCGCGTGTGAAATCGTTGAGCTTTTTTTTTGGTGCGGCCACTACATTCCCCGTTGTTGATGTTTCTGCTAAATGCTACAGAAACGAGAGGCTGGATGAACAACCCACCCACACATCATTAGACAAGCCGCAGACATATTTTAAATAACAGCTTACTTGAAGCTTCTGGAAGCCACCAGGAAAAAAAAAAGGTAAAAATGAGAGGAAACTCCATGCTAAAAAGACAAGAATCTCCTATGTGTGGGATTTGCACATTTTTTAGCTTTTATAATATTCTGATTTTTTAATTAGCATCAATTAGCTGTCCAAGGGGGTTTGTTTTACCATATCCACTAAGTACCCAAAGCATGTTAATCAGAGCCGCCCCCTCCATCGCCCTCCCTCCCTCCCTCCCCCCCCAGCCTCAGGAAGCTTTGTGATTTTATTCTCACGCATGCACATGAAGTGTTCTGACCATGTACACACACACACACACACACACACACACACACACACACACACACACACACCAGCCAGGCACTTGTTTTCTTTAGGTGCCAGTACTGGGGCTCGAACTTAGGGCCTGGGCTTTTTTGCTCAGGACTAGCAATCTACCACTTGAGCCACAGCTCCACTTCCAGATTTGGGGGTGATTACTTGAAGATAAGAGTCTTCTAGACTTGCCCGCACAGGCCGGCTTCCAACCTGGGTCCTCATATCTCAGCCTGCTGAGCAGCGGGGGTGACCGGCCTGGGCAGCTTCTCCCAGCCCGGGGAAAGGAGGGGGTCACACTTACCCTCCTTTAGCTTGCTGCCTGAAGGCTCTCCCCCGTCCAGAAGTGGCCTAGGATGACAAAAGCGCGCTGGCTTGCGGAGTGGAAGGACAGAGCCAGGGCTGGAAACGCTGCGAGAGGCCGAGGTCAACCCTGGCCTCGCGGGGGGCTGCGGCTGGTGAGGGGCCGGGCCTCCCAAACCTGAGCCTACCCTGAGGGCACCAAGCTCTGCCCAAGCCGACCGCAGCCAGAACCCGAACGAGCAGGGCTGTGTTCTCAGTTCTGGACCTGTAGACAGGAGGAAGGCCACCCGAAATGGAGCGCCTGCGGGGGACAGAAAATCACTCTTCAGAGAAACAACAGATCCAGAACATCACACAGCACCTCACCAGCAACCGCTCCTGGTGGACTGGATCCCACGTCACTACATACACCCAGGAGAAGGACAACGTGTTTTGTCATGGAAAACGAAAAGAGTTGGCTGGGAGTGGTGGCGCATGCCTGCAGTCCCAGCATTTAGGAGGCTGAGGCAGGAAGATCGTGAGTTCCAGGCCAGCTGGGTCTACACAGCAAGACCTAATCTCAGAAACAAACAGGAAAAGCAGTTCATCGAAAATGACCCCAGGTGTTAGAATGGTTTCAGGCAAGAAAGGCTCTACTATAGATGCTTCTGGAAACAAAAGAAAGCATGATCACCATCAACAGTAGACAGAGACAAGTAGGGTTTTTTGAAAGTGAAAAGAGCCCCCGAAACCTGTGGCCTGCTGCATGTGTGCTTGCAGTTCTAGAGAAGAAGACAACACAGGGAGAAAAATCATCAGAGAAACAATAGCCAGAAATGCCACCAAATTTAGTTTGGAACATCAACTTGCAAGCTCAAAAAAACACACACACACAAAAAAAAAACGCAAATAAAAAACTCAGTGAAACCTCCACGTAGGTACATTGCTATGCAGCGCCTAAAATCCAAATCCACAGAGAAGAGAAATCGTAAAAGGAGCCAGAAAGAAAGCAGCATGTTCTGTCCCAGATCATAAAAACGAATGGCAGCCAACTTCTCATCAGTGCCAGGGGAGAAGGGGGGGTATCGCGAGGGTGCTCCGAGAAAAAGAGAAAAACACAGTCAGCTCATCCATCACTCCTGGTCAAGCGGAGCCATCCTTCCATCGTGAAAGCAAAACGGTCATGTCAAATAAGCCAAGACAGAGAGAACACCGGGTCTTAACTTGAGGGAGGTGGGGAGGAGAGGAGAGAGGGCTGGAGGGGGGAAGAGGGAGGGGAGGGGGCCCTTGAGACCAGCCTGGGCTGCCTAACAAATCACTGTCTCAAAACAACTATAATGAAAAAGAGTGCCTCAGGCCACAGTCCCCGCTAGCCTGCAACGCGCAAAGCTGTTTTCCTGGTATTTCTCGTCATCAGTGAAGCTTATTTATGGAATACACTAGCTCCCTACCTACAAGAGTGATGTAAGTTTCCCTTTCAAGTAATATTTGTGTCTGCTATGAACTTGAGCAAACACAAATACTAAGTCCTGGTGCTGAGCTGCATAGACATGCAGACTTCGGCCCTGGCCGGTGCCATTGCACGCGCAGACACAGTGAGGGGAAGATGCCGAGCACGCGCAGACACACCAAGCAGAGCCAAGGGCCCTGGGCCCCGCTTCCTTCCTCCCAACTGGGGAGGAGACGCGCGCATCCACCAATTCACCAAATCAGCCATTTGTTCACTCCTTTGATGAGAAGGAGGAAGACCCAGCCAGGGACACACACACACACACACACCTCTGCAGACCAGCCTGATCCCTGCCACCCCGGGGACTGAGGAGAATGAGCGGTAGGGAGCAGGTGGGGTACGAAGGACTCGCACAGAGAATGTAAGAGATGAGGAGAAAGAAGAAAGGAAGTGAGGGAAGGAGGGAGGGAGGGAGGGAAGCAGAGGCCCTCTGGATGGCAGGCTCGGCCATGTCTGTGGAGACTGCTGATTAAAGGCGACCCCCCTCGCCGTGACAAGCGCGACCCCTGTATGGAGAACCTCCCCGAAGGGAGAACGGGATGGCATGTTGACTCAGCAGCTGACAGACGGGCTCTGCGGCCCCCGCGCTCAGGACTTGATCATCGTGGCCAGGACGAGGCCCTGAGCTTCAGACTGGGCTGTGCAATCCACTTTGGAACGATCCTGGTCCCCGCGACTTCTGTGGAGTGGGGCAGAGCCGCGTTAGTTGCATCAGCATTGATCTCAGGCCTGAATTAAATTCCCCTGTGCTGGCTGCGGCTCGGGGCTGTGGGACCGCAGACAATTCTCAGCGCATGCGCAGTCCCCCCCTTCCCCCCCTTCCTACCTGGAGGTCAAGTAGCTGATCACACACACACACACACACACACACACACACACACACACACGCAAGGCAGGGGGCGAGGCCTCCTTTCTGGTAATGACTGACCGAAGACCGGGACTAACACAACCTCAGAATCCACGCGTGTCCTGCAGCCTCCGAGAGGGGCACAGCCCATGCTCTCTGAGTAACATGGGGTCTCTCAGCAATGACTCCCCCAGGCCGTCTGCCCGCGTCTCTGGTGTCTCTGAGCACAGGCTTGACCAGGCCGTGGCCGCCCGCCAGGCTCAGCAGCGAAGCCGGGGACTGGCCGAGCCGGGGTCTGTGGCGTGGCCAGCAGAGCCTAAACTATCGGCTCTCGGGTCCTTGCAAAGAAGTTTGCCAAGCGCAGTGTACAAGCCTGGGGTCTCAGCAACGGGGACGCGAAAGTGAGAGAACTGTGAGCTGGAGGCCAGCCTAGGCTACAAAGTGAGACCTTGCTCAAGCAGAGAAGGAAAGAAGGAGAGAAAGACAGAGATAGAGACAAAGGGAGACACACACACTAGGTGCAGTGGCAAAAGGAGGAGGAGGAGGAGGAGGAGGAGGAGGAGGAGGAGGAGGAGGAGGAGGAGGAGGAGGGAACCCATCTCAACAGAAAAGGCTGGGCCATGACAGTTCATCCACGTCATGGGGTGAATAGAAATAGAAGGTTCGTGGTCTGACCAGCCTAGGCAAAACGCAAATATATATATATAAATGGTGAAAGCAAAGAGGGCTGGGCCTGGCTTGAGTAGGGGAACAGCCGCCCGGGAAGCAGCAAGGTCTCAAGTTCAGGCCCCAATATCCCCACAAAGGAAAAGGAAGTTCACCCACCCCTGCAGATGTGATGTAAGGAGACACACCGTCTTTGGTACTGGAGTCAGAGCTTAGATGCTCACCTGGTGAGCAGGGCGCTTAACGTTGAGCCACGCCTCCAGCCTTGATTTTACCTTATTTTCTATTGAGATATGCTCTCACACAAGCCCACACGTGTTAGGTTTCCTGTCATGACTGGGGTAACAGGCACCTCTCGTGCCATGCACCTCTCCTTGGCAGAAGGGGTCTCAGACACTTTTCTTCCCAGGCTGGCCTTGAACTTCAGTCCTCCCAATCTCAGCCTCCCAAGTAGCTAGGATGACAGGCATGAGCCACCAGCACCTGGCTGAGAAGTTGTTAAGGACATGGATGGCCATTGAAGGGGGGGGGGAGCAGCCTGGCCCCGAGACAGGAATGGCAGAGACTGCCCCCTCCCCGGCCTGAAGCCGCGTCCTGTCCTGAGCCCAAGCAACCCACCCCACCTCCCTCCAGCTTCCCCCCTGGTCATGGGGGGAATCAGGGCCAGAGGCCCTGGGACTTGGGGTGAATTTCGGCTTCTCAGATGGGAGGCCTCCGCAAGCTGTGGCTTCTGTGTGTTTGGAACGCAGGGCCGGCCGCTCTGGGCTCTGGGGGTCGTGAGGAGAGCCAGGCCCCGCGGAGCCCTGAACCCGGTTCTCATCTTTCCTGGGCGCTTGAGTCCTTCCCGCTCCCCCGTGGAAGGGCGACCGGAGGCCGCGTGCGGTGCCCCGTTCCTGCGCGCCAACCCACCGGCGCGGCCCCCGGGGCTGCGGGAGTTCAGGAGGGAGACCCACTGTGCTTCCACGGCAGCAAACCGCACTTGAACTTCGGCAAATTGAATTCTGGGTCCCAGTGCAATATTTCTAGTGGTGATGTTGAAAACTGAAATTCGATTTTCAGTAATGAAGATGTAGGTTCGGCCTCAGCAGCAGAGCGGGGGAGCCTTACAGGGGTGAATGGATCAGTCCACAAACCAGTGCTGGGGTTCTAGCTGCCCACTGCCTTCAGAGGAAAAGCAACAGGCGTTCCAACTCCTGCCGAGTCTCCTGCCGAGACCCAGGGAAGACACGCTGCCCCCCAGACACCCCCCGCGACCAGTCAGGGCTGGGGCCAGGAAGCCCTGACTCTGAGCCTCTTCTCCAGGGTTCCAGAACCTTCCATCTGGACAGTGAAGGCCAGGTCAGCCCCATCATCCGGCTCTGTCTCCCACAGCTCTGAGATCGTTCACCAAGAACCCGCTACTGAGGATGAGGGACTCCCAATTCCTCCCTCCAGAAAGTTCTCCACGAGGCACTCCCCTGGTCCCTGTGAGCTGGCTGCGGCTCCATCCTTCAGGGCGTGATCTTGTAGGACACGTGCATGTGTGGAATCGGCACGTGACGCTGCAGCGATCTTCGGAGCACTTTCCACGGAGCCGGGTCCCAGGCTGTCCATTGACTCGGCCCCTCCATTGCCACCGCGAAGCGGCGCCCGGCAGAGGAGGCTCTGTGTGTGCGTGTATGTGCCCTGCCCCTGTCTGTGCAGGGGACCGCTCCCCAGGTCCCCAACGTCCTGTCACCCAGAGAAAGCTGCTTTGAGCACGTCCATGCATTTTCCATACGCCGCTCTGGACGGCCTTGTTTGTTGCTTCTTCACACGAGCTCAGGCTTCCTGTGTTATCTGGTGACGTAGGGTCTCCCCGTGATGGATCTGGAACATCTTTCCATGGCAACCCACAGGAGCTGGCTGCCATGGTTCAGGACCGTCGAAAATCCCATCCTGCATAAGCGGAGACGCAGCTCCCTGGCCAGCCACTCCTGGAGACGGACTGAGCTTAGAGGGCTGCCCTCGACGGCCCTGCACATCCAGGCTGCTGCCCGAGGCGGGGGGGGGGGGGGGTCAAAGCCACACCCTCCCCCACCCACTCCAGACCTTCCCACAGAACCAGACAGGCGTCCCTTCCACCCCTAACCCACGGGGAGCACTGTGCACGCCAGGAAAAAAAAATAATCAAAGCCAGGCTCATTCTAGCTACTCAGGAGACTGAGATCTGAGGATCACAGTTCAAAGCCAGCCCAGGCAAGGAAGTCTATGAGGCTTTTACCTCCAATGAACCACCAGGAAACCGGAAGCACAGCTGTAGCTCAACGTGGTAGAGCCCTAGCCTTAAACCAAAGGGTTCAGGGACAATGCTCGTGCCCTGACCGACAAAAACAACAGCAAAAAAACCCCCACCATATATGTGGTACTTCATTTTTATTCTCAGGAAGGCTGAATTTCTTCTACTACAGGCAATTCCTGTCTGTGCGACCTATCCTTGCATGAATACAGCAGCCCTAAGGGTACAAAGTACCCCGGGGGTGGGTTCTGGCCGGTGTAGATTTCAGGGGCATCTACACAGTGCGTCTCTGCCAGGTGGGGCCCCTTCTTGGAGGGGCACTGCCCCCATGCCAGGCTGTCGAGGCTGTGCCCGCCCAGCTGGAAGCTTGTGCGTGCGGCTGGGTCACGGGTGTCTCCTTCCCGCTGGTTCTTTCATTGACTTATCTTTATGCCAGTTACTTATGTTTGTGCTTGACCTCCGGACCTGCAGGCTTGTCCCTGGGCTTTATGGCATCTACCCCTTGAGCCACAGCTCCATTTCCAGTTCTGTTCTGCTCTGGTTAACCGGACTGTCTCATCTCACTGACTTTCCTGCCCAGGCTGGCTTTGAACCATGATCCTTCGGTCTCAGCCTCTCGAGGAAGCCAGGGTGGCCGGCCCGAGTCCCTGGCACTCGGCCTCATGAGTGCATTTTAACAATTCAACTCATGTTGGAAAATCAAGGCCAGGGCACGTGGGAAGACCCGCGTGGTTCCTGAAGGGCCCGGGGACCAGGGCGCAAATTGCCGTCTGGAATCCGCCCTGGGAATCCCAGTTCACCCGCTTCCGGGCGACTGGGTGCGGGGAGGGACTTGCGCGGCAGCCCTCCAGCCACCGAGGCCCGTGGGGACGATTTTATGCCGCCTGCCCTTTGCAGTAAAGCTCGTTTATAAAAACCACGCTGTGTTCTTTGAGCTGAAAATGTCAAAATATTAAAAAGTGAAATAAAAATCCATAAACCTGGGCTGGATTGCTTCAGCGTGCTCCCGCCTGCCCAGGCACATGCGTCTCTCGGGGACTTGGACTTGGATTCCTCATCGTTTCCTTCTTTTCTTTTTGGTGGAACCAGGACTTGAACTCAGGTCTCACCCTTGCTAGGCACGTGCTCTACCACCGAGCCACACCCCGCCGCTCTTCCCTGTGCTGGTTGTTTTGGAGATAGAGTCTTGCTTTCCTGCTTGGGCACGTACCTGGACCTTGACGTCTTGTTTTAGGCTTCCCGCGGTAGCTAGGATGCCAGGCATACGTCGCCATGCCCAGCTGCCTCTGTGAGAATCGGGTGTCAAGGACTTTTCTGTGGGGCACTGGTTTACAGCGTTAGGAGGTGGTCCTAGCCGGCCCGCCTCTTCTCCAGCCCTGGGGCCGCGTCGCTGCTAGTCCTGCCCAGCCCGCCCTCTCCAGGCCCGGAACTGGAAAGGCGGCTATAACCAGCCCCGCCTCCCGCCTCAGCCCGCGTGTGCGTCAAGATGGCGGCGGGTGATGAACCCACGAGGCGGTCCTGTGGGCCGCGGCGACCGCCCCCTGGGGGAAGTCCCATGACGTCACCCCTGATGGACAGCTGAGGCATCAAATCACAGCCCCTACGTCGATGCACGTGCCCCTCCCCTTCCGCCGCCCTCCAACCTGTGTAAAAGAACCGATCATTTCCTGAATGAACGGGTTGGCTCCACCTGCTCCCAGGCTGCCTGTCTGTCCTCTGTGGAGAGGGGGGGCTGGGTGGCGGTCTGTCAGCCCCCTATTTCCTCTTCCTGCGTGGGGCGTGCTTTCCCGTCCCTCCTGCAGGACAGGGGAGCACGGGAGGCTAAAAACCCCCGCACTTTTCTACCTGGGATGAGCTGGCCATCTCAGCCTCCCAAGTAGCTGGGAAAGCTCCCCCGGGGCCATTGTGGGAGGCGTCACCTTGCCAAGGGAGCCCAGTCTTGGTCGCATCCTCTCCTTCCCAAGAACAAGAATCCCCTGGGCAGTGATGCAGATGGCTCCCGGCCGGCGGAGGGAGGCCAGGCAGCCTGAGGAGCTCCGTGGTGCGAGGTGCGGGGCAGGGCTTCCGGGCACTGCCTGCAGAATGGGAGGCGCCATGAGGCAGAGCAAGGCTAGAAGTCAGCTCAGTGGTGGGACTTGGGGTTTCTGAAGGGCTTTTAAGGGTGTAAAGACTTTAGGGCCTTGGAAGATCTGATTTTACCCACCCCATGCAATGGGACTTGAGAGAGACAAAGGATAAGAATAAGAATCAATCAATAAATAAGAATATCACACATGCTGGGCACCGGTGGCTCACGCCTGTCATCCTAGCTACTCAGGAGGCTCAGATCTGAGGATTGCAATCCGAAGCCAGCCTGGGCAGGAACTCTTATCTCCAATAAGATACTCAGAAAAAGCCAGAAGTGGTGCTGTGGCTCAAGTGGTAGAGTGCTAGCCTTGTGCACAAAGAGGCTCAGGGACAGTGCCCAGGCCCCGAGTCCAAGCCCTAGGACTGGCAAAAAGAAAAAAAAAAGGAATATCACACACACACATGTGCTAGGGACAGAAAGGACTCCATCCAGCCCCCCCCACACACACACCCTTTGATCAGAAGGACCAAAGGGACTGTGTGCTTGAACATTTCAGCTGAGTGCAGTCTTCACTTCCAAGAGGGACAGAGGGCCCAATTATATCCTTGGGTGGCCCTGTCCACCTGTCCCAGAAGTCCACTCAGCTTTTCAAAGCTGTGCTGGCACCAGCAGGAGCCAACAGACCGCAGACGGGGTCAGGAGAGAGTCCTCTGGGACAGGCCAGAGACGTGTGCCAAGCTCAAATGCAATCCTCAATGAAAGATGGAGAGCCAAGAGTGTGCATGGCTGTGCCACAGCGCTCGGAAAGCAGAGCCTGGAGAATCCGCAGTGCTGGGCCAGCCTGGGAAACGTTAGCTAGAACGTGTCTCAGAAACAAAATGCAGGCCAGGTGTGGTGACGCATAACTGTAATCTCAGCTGCTCCAGGAGGAAGAGGTAAGAAGTAGGAGGACTACAGACTCAGGCCGGCCTGGGGCAGAAGCACAAGGATCTCCCTAAACAACCACAATGGGAACCAAGGGCTCAGATGTGGAGCACCTGCCTAGCAAGCTGGAGGCCCTGAGTCCAAACCCCAGGTCCCCCAAAGAGAAAGAGAGGAAAGGAGGGAGGGAGGGGGGAGGGAGGGAGGAAGGAAGGAAGGAAGGAAGGAAGGAAGGAAGGAAGGAATTACAGTCCTACTTATAAAATAAGCTAAACCCTAACCAATCCGCAGGAGGTTGGCTGAACACATTTGTACACATCCATGCAGTGAATATTAGGTTTTCAAGGACTGAATAAATTATGATAGAATGTTCACTGGAGAGACGCAGGGCCACAGCATGAAGCTGATTTTTCTGTACACTTGCTTTTTTTTTAAGAAGCAAAAGGCTGCAAGAATAATTAATCATCAAAAAGTAAACAAAATACGCCTCCCCAAAGTTGAAAGTCCTGATCTTTGAAGGATGGAAATGTGGAGGTTTATTTCCTCTCCCACATCTGTCTGCACTGTCTAATTTTCCATAAGGCACATGCATCCTTATAATTGCTAGAAAGGAATTTGTAATTCTTACAGTTATGAATGACGTATTGGTGTTGTTTCCTAACATAATAAACATTCTACACGAAGCTGCCATTTGTTAAGAGTCTAGGAGGTGCTTTAGATGGTTTTATTTTATAGTGACACCATTCCTAAGGGACAGGTACCATGAGTATCTATGTTTGCTGATGGGAAATGGAAGCTTCTAGAAATGAGTGTCCTGTCTGCAGCTCCGTGAGGAACCTGGGCACGGGGCGGTGTCCCAGCGAGGCTGGGAAAGCGGGGCCCGAGCAGGGCCGTCAGATCAACTCCATACGCCGTCACGCTCCACGCCCCGTGCAATGACGCCGCGCGCCTCTCAACCGCACACCGGGGGCCGTTCGGATGCTGGTGGTTTGTCGTTGGCCGAGAAATGCCCTCCCCTTGCCCACGGCTGTAGGAGAGGCCGGGGGCAGGGTGGGTGGCACCCCTGGGCTCCAGGGAAGTCCTGGGTTTGGGCGCCATCAGCCCCGCCCAGGCCTGGCGAAAATCCCAGCCGCGTGGCCTGGCGTGAAAGATGGTGGCACTGTGCCACCTGCCAGAGGTGGCCGCCTGGCACGGCAGACGCCTGCGACTCACAGGCCCCGCCGAGCGTGGAGAAGCCACGCGGGGGCGGGGGGGGGCGGGGGGTGGGGGGGCGGGGGGGTGGGGGGGCCGGGCCCTCCGGGGCTGCCGCACACAGCCCACATGGGGCATCGCCGTCGGGGTAAGGAACGACGCGTGGGGCCCACGCCGGCCGCCCACGCTCCCGGAACCCGCGCCCGGGAATCAGCAGCAGCTCCCACGCCAGGCCAGGTCCACACCAGAAAGCCCGGGGGGGGGGGGGGGGGCGCTGCCGCAAGCTCCTCGTGCCTCATTCCGTCCTCACAACAGACGGCAGGCACCGCCCCGTCCCCACGTCCAGGCTGAGGCTCAGATGCGGCCCCAGGGGACTCTGGGTCACCAGCCAGAAGCAGCCGAGGTGGGGGGCAGGCCCAGTGTGCCCACTCCAGAGCGGGGCGCCCCGTCTCTCCCCAGAGCCAGCTTGCTGGCGAAAGACACCCCCCGCCCCCCGTCGGGGCCCAGAATGCCTCCGCCTGCCTCGGGGCCTCCGTGCTGGCTGTTTTGGTGCCTGGAATACCGGTCAGCTGGCCAGGGAGGAACGACACGTCTGGGTGAGCGTGCATGGCACACACATTTGCTCTTCCAAGGTCAGAGCAAACACTGAGCACCTACTGTGTGCTTCACGCCGAATGTAAGCACTGCGAGTCTGGGCAGAGCGTGCAACTCCAGCAGGGGAGACCCAAAATAAGCACGCGTGCGCACACACACACACACACACACACACACCTGTGAATTCACAGCCATTGCTCGGATGGAAGGAAGCAATCACCTTTCACCCAGCCCCATGCGGCTCACAAGAAGCTACAAGAAGCCAGGGATTGATGGCTGACGCCGCTAATCCTTAGCAACTCGCTGAGATCTGGGGATGGTGGTTCAAAGCCAGCCTGGGCAGGGAAGTCCATAAGACTCTTACTTCCAATTAGAAAGCAAAACGCCAGAAAGGGAGCTGCGGTTCAAGCGGTAGAGCACTATCCTTGAGTGAAAAAGCTCAGGGACAGCACCCAGGCCCCGAGTTCAAGCCTTTAGTACCAGGAGAGACAGACAGACAGACAGACAGACAGACAGACAGACAGAGGTAAGAGATTGGTTCTCTGGCTGCTGGCTGAGGGTGGAGGCCGAGAGGCCAGGGAGGAGGCGATGGGAGGAGTGGGTGAGGCGGGAGGGACCTGGCCCAGGAGGGGTGGCCTGAGGTTGGGGGCGGACGCCTTCCGGAGCAGAGCTGGCTGCCCGTGGGATGAGGTCTTTGCCCTGGCCTTGGCCGTGGGTCCCGCTCTGCCATGTTCTGTGCAGTCACTGATTTCACGTTCATTGTTCCCAGGGTGCAGCAAGGAGAGACAGCGTGGAGCAGCGCCCCCTGCTGGGCGGAGGCCGAGGGCCCAGGAACAGCAGGGCGGCGGGGGGCAGCGGCCTTGGCCAGCCACACCTGCACAAGTACCAAACCGGAGGGCACCGGCCAGCCAGGCCAGGCAAGCTGCTTGCCAGGCGTTCCCTTCTAGAAAGCAAGGCGCAACTTAATAAAGGTCACTGCGCCAGCAGCGAGTCGAGCGGGGGCCTCGTGCGGAGCACAAGCCTCCTGGGAACAAGGCTCCGGGGGCAGCGCCCGGGCCGGTCTTTCCGTCTCGCTCTGGAGAGAGGAAGGGAAGCGGCCTCTGGCGTGGGCCCCTGGCGTGGGCTCCTGGGCCCGCGGGCGGCCTGTTCTGGGCTCAGGAAGGGAACTTGCTGTTTTCTGAGAAGCTGCCAGCACGTCCCGGCGGGGAGAGATTGTTCTGTGCCTGGGATGCTGCCTCGTGGAGCCCGGCAGGGAAGATGAAAGGGGCCCTCCCTGCTCACCCCCCTCCTGCCCCGGCTCCCCTCCCCTCCTCTCCCCCCTCCCCCCTCCTCCCCTTCCTGTTCTGTACTGTGTCAGCTGCAATCCTGACATTTATATGGAGGGGGGGGGGGTGGTTTAAGAAGGACGAGCTAAGGTCAGACGCAGTGGCTCATACCTGTAGTCCTAGTAACTCAGGAGGCAGAGATTAGGAGGATCGTGATTCCAGGCCAGTCCAGTTCCCCGACCCAAGTTCATGAGACCCCATTTCAACAGAAGAAGCTGGGCGTCATGGCGCGGGTTCGGCACCCCAGCTGGGGGGGAAGGGTACATAGGAGGATGACAGGCCAAGCCAGCATGGGTAGAGAAGAACAGAGACCCCACCTGACAAGCAACCAGAGCAAAAGCGACTGGAGGCCTGGTATAAGGGGCAGAGCGATCCAAACGGAGCTCAAACTCCAGTGAAACTAAAAGAACACAGAGATAAACGGGAGCAGTGGTGCCCCCCCCCCCACCAGTCCCAGACACTGAAAAGGCCGAGGCAGGAGGGTTCAGGGTCAGCCTGGGCAACCAAGGGCGATCCTGGAGAGCAGGAGACAAAGAGGAAGCGGGGGGGGGGGGAGAGAGGGGGGGAGGGAGGGAGGGGAGAGAGGAGGGGAAAGGAGAGAGGAGGAGAGAGGAGTAGGGAGGAGGGGAAGGGAGATGGAGGGGGGACCAGGGGTGGAGTTACACTGTGGCCCGCCTCCTCCGCTCCCTCTTCCCCTCCCTGGCTCCCCTCCTCCCCCAGCTGGGCCGCTGCCTCTGAGTAGCTGGACGCTGGGCCCCGTCCTGGGAGAGGAGGGTGGGCAGCCGTGGTCTCTGGCGGCGGTGAGGCCGTTCTGGACCCGGACGCCAGGCTTTCCGCCTCCCCCACGCAAGGCCTCCGTGTGGCTGGAGACCCCGGCCCCGGCCCTGCCGCGGGGGAGGCCGCTTCACCTAGGAAGATGCCGGGTCATCGTCAGCCAAGGGGAACCTAAGCTGCCCAGGGGCGGAGCACGGAGGTCAGGCACCATCGCTGGACTCTGAGTCCCCCTCGCCCCCCCCCCTCCGGTGCTGTGCAGCCCAGGGCCAGCGGTGTGGCTCAAGCGGTAGAGCAGCAGCTGAGCAGGCTTGAGGCCTCGCACCCAAACCCCAGTACTGGCCAAAGAAAGAAAGAAGATGCTCCTGGCTACCTCACGTGCTTCCTGTCCCAATAAACACGTGGCTCTGCCTTCATCCGGGGACCAGCCCTGGGCTGGGGCCGGCCTGCCCATCCGCCGTGCCAGCTGGGCCCGAGACAGCGGCTTCATCTCCGCACCCCCGGCTTGGTTCAACGTCGGCGGGGGGTGCTGGACTCCCCACGCTAGCCCTGGCTGCCGTCCCTGGCTCTAAACATCTCATCGCAGGCCGCCTTCCGAAGTGTATAAACACACTTAGCTTCCCTCACGGTCCCCACGCCGTGGATATAAACCACGCGCTGTCCGGTGGGACGAGGGGCCGGGCCGGGCGCACCCCGTGCCGGGAGGGCTGGCTCGGGCTCGGTCCCGCCGCCTCCCCCCCGGGGGCCCCTCCTGGGCTGACCCGGGCTCCCGGGCCTCACGGCCGGCTGGGCCTCTGTGTGCCACGGGGACCCACGTCCTGTCGCTCCGCAGGGGACGCAGTCGCTAAAGCCATGGAGCCACGGACTCGCTCAGCCAGCGCCCAGCCCCGGGCCTGCCCTGCGCCTGGCTTTGGGAGGGGGGGGGGGCAGTGGTGAGAAAGACAGAGGTCATTTCAAGGTCATGCAGTGACACCCACATAGTCAGCCCTCCTCCCGCTGTGTGGCCCCTCCCCTCCCTCTCTGAGCTGGTGGCTCCCCAGGAAAGTCAGGAGGCTGAGTTACCAGGGGCGAGAAGTCCCTTTCGGGGCAGTTTCCACCAGCTCCACGTTCACCCGTGCTCCCCATCCTGTAACAATCTACGGGTTCAGAGCTGGGACAGAAAGCCAGATGCCACCGGCTCACGCCCGTCATCCTAGCTACCCAGGAGGCAGAGACCTGAGCATCATGGTTCAAACCCAGCCCGGGCAGGAGAGTCTGTGAGACCTTTATCTCCAAAAAGCTGGAAGTGGCGCCGTCACTCAAGTCCTGGAGTGCTAACCTCGAGGGAAAAGCCAAGGAGCAGCGCCTAGGCCCTGAGTTCAAACCCAGGACCCTCTCTCTCACACACTGACACACACACACACACACACACACACACACACACACACACACACAGGGCCCACCCTTCCTGTCATTCAGGTAAGAACGCGTCCTGAGGCAGAGCCCCCCGGTCCTGCGTCTCGGGCTTCGGGGCTGCACACGGAAGGCGCCCCAGCTCTGGAGTTGGCTCCGTGTGACCCCTCAGCAGGGTGGCTGACCCGCTCCGCCCCCACCCCCCCCCCCCGCGGCCACCTCCCCCCCCCCCCGCGGCCCCCTCCCCCCTCCGCGGCCACCTCCCCCCCCCCGCGGCCACCTCCCCCCCCCCGCGGCCCCCTCCCCCCTCCGCAGCCCCTAGCTGTCTGGGGACCGTGGAGTCTCGACTTCTTTACTAGTGAAGGGCCCCGAGCTAGCGGCTTCTGCCGGGATGATTTAGCACTGCCGTGCACCGCCATGCCGGGCCACGCCGAGGGCTCCCTCGGGGAAGGGTGACTCAGTCCCCAGAGGGCCGCACCGTCCTCGAGTCAGGGACGCCTCGGCGTCGCTAGGCACCCGCGGTGGCCAGGGTGTGGCAGAGGCGGAACACCCCCAGGCGAGGCCAGGTGGCTGTGTGGGTTGGGGTCTCCTCCAGGTGACGTGTTGGCCCCTCCCACCTCTGGCACAGGTGCCCTACCCCCACCTGACAGGCACCCAGTGGGCGGGGCTGGAGGCACAAGGGCAGATGGGCGGGAGGGGAGAAGGGGGCTGAGCCTTGGAGGAGAAGGAGACGGAGCCCCGCGGCTCTCCTCCTCTCTCCCTCCCCACAGGCCCCAGGGCCGCTGCTGTCCTGAGCCCTCCCTAGCCCGCCCAGGGCAGGAGGATGGACTGAAGGAGCCAGGACGGGGCCATGGGAGAAAGGCTGGGTCCACGCCCCCGTGCCCAGGGTCAGGACAGGGTGCGGTCCTCCTTCCCGGGCAGCTTCCAGAAAAGGCAGGCCAGCCGCGGCAGAGCCGGCCGTGGGAAAGAGAGCGGGCAAGGGGAACCGCAAGGCAGGAGAGGAGGTGGGCTTGGGGGGACGTGGGGATCAAGAGGAGCCCCAAGACGCAGGCGGTTCTAAGCGGAGTTAAGCGCGGTCACCTGCGCCGGGCACGTGAGTACCGGGCACCGGGCACTGGGCACGTGAGCTCGGCTAATGATGGGCTCCGGTCAGGGTAGGAACGGCCAGGTCCCCGCCAGGCCCTCGGGCTGCCGCTGCAGTCCTGGCTGTCCACGGTCACTTTGAGAGGCGGTGATAAAGGTTTTAATTAAACATCTGCTAGCGACGAGAGACGGCCTTCATGAAAAAGTCATCTGTCCCTTCCTCTTGAAAAATGGCCAGCTTTAAAAACGGCTCTGGAGGAGAGACGGGAGGACGGAGGCGATGGAGCGGGAGGAGGGCTCTGTCCCGGCCCGCCGGGACCGCTGCCCCCTGTGCCACCTGTCCTGGGTGAACGCTGCGGGCTTCCGGTGAGCCCCGTGTCCTGGCGAGGGGCAGCCATGCACCCACATGGCCGGAAGGGAGAAGGAGCCATCTTAATCCAATTACCAACCCCGTCCACAAGCGCAGAGCACAACTGGTTCTCAAGTCTTCTTTAATAGTCTCTTAATGAGGGGTAAAAATAGGTTCTGCCTCCCAGGCCTTGGCCCTTCCATAGCCAATGAGGCTCCCTCATTTGTAAATGTGTTGATACGCTGGTAATTAAGAGCTTGAAGGTTCTGCTTCATGACTGCAGTGGGTTGAAGGGGAGAACTGCCATGGTGAGGTGGAGGAGGGGCCGTGGGACACAAAGGCCCCTCCCCTCCGCGGCCAGCCACGCCTCCTCTGGGCCTGGAGAAGGCCCCGCCCTCCGTGCCAGCCACGCCTCCTCTGGGCCTGGAGAAGGCCCCGCCCTCGCGGCCAGCCACGCCTCCCCCGGGCCTGGAGAAGGTCCCCTCCCTCCGTGCCAGCCACGCCTCCTCCAAGCCTGGAGAAGGCCCCGCCCTCCGTGCCAGCCACGCCTCCTCCAGGCCTGGAGAAGGCCCCTCCCCTCCGTGCCAGCCACGCCTCCTCTGGGCCTGGAGAAGGCCCCGCCCTCCGTGCCAGCCACTCCTCCTCCAAGCCTGGAGAAGGCCCCGCCCTCCGTGCCAGCCACGCCTCCTCCGGGCCTGGAGAAGGCCCCTCCCCTCCGTGCCGGCCACGCCTCCTCCGGGCCTGGAGAAGGCCCCTCCCTCCGTGCCAGCCACGCCTCCCCTGGGCTGGGAGGGGTGCCAGCTCCTGCCAAGCTCCGCCCCTTCCCATGGGGCGTGTCCCTTTGCTCCAGCCCCGGTGGCCATCTCGGGACACTTCCCCCTCCCTCAGACCCCCACCCTCGCGCAGGCCTCTGGGGCTCTGCTGGTCACTGCCGGCCACCCACGGAAGGGCACAGATGAGGGCGGAGTGGGGTCCCTGCCCGGAGAACAGCCTCGTCCATTCAGAGACCGCATCAAACTGCCAGAGACCGGGGGCTGACCACGACAGAAGCATCGCTTTCCTGAAGCTGCCAAGGCTCTGGCCTCCGCTCTCTTTTTTCCCCAGTCCCCGAGAGGCAGAGGGGGCCGGTGGGGGTCCCTCAAGCTGCCCCCACCCCACTCAGGAGACCTCGGGACTTAACCGCCTCCTCCTGGCGTGGTGAGGAGTTCAGCCTGAGGTAGACAGGCAGACACGGGGTCAGGAGCGTGGGCCTGGCGGGAGACACCCCGGCCGTGTCTGGACGCTCTCGTGTCTGTTTTTACTGGACGGCTTCTTCACAGAGCAAATACACCGTTGACACGAAGCGCACACTGTCTGGCTTGGCGCGGCCTCTGCATGTTCTTCTCCCCTCTCCTCCTGAGAGCGCCTCAGACAGACGAGGGTTCTTCCCGAGTCACCTTCCGTCTCCTTGGACGTAATCAGCCTTCCACATCTGGAGAGCCCAGACCCGGGCGCAGGGAGGGCGCAGCCCTGGGCTCTGCAGATACACAAACTGGGGTCTGAGGCTGGAAAAGGTCAGAGCCCCGATTCTGAGGTGATCCTTAAGCCGCCGGTGACATTTCAGAGCCAGGGCTGGGGCAACGCTAGACACTGAAGTCCTAAATCCAGTGATAACACCGCGAAGAGATTTCACTCTTGCTTTGTAGACCGAGTTCTGGTGGAAGGCCTTCAGAGAATGAGTGCCCTCGGCGGGGTCAATGCAGGACCTGCCTGGGGAAAAGCGCGTGCGCTCTTCAGTCCTTTGTACAGCGTTGGTGCAATGCTATGCCATGAAAGCCCACCTCCTACTCAGATCACACGAAGGGAATGGCTGTGCGTGGTCGACTCCAAACAGCACTAACCTTTCTGTATCTGTCTCCTCATCTGCCAGTGGCTGAAGGTATCAGCTGGCTCGGAATTTTCCAGCTCTGCAGAAAGCCAGAGGCCTGCGATGCAATAGATGAAATTCTGGTGCTAAAAATAAGTTTGGAGAGCCCTGACTTCAAGATGCTCTGCTGCAGGACTCCTCAGAGCCTTCCTGCAAGGGGACAGGATTTTCCTTCTGGAAGAACTGAACTGTGCAAGGTTGTCTCCTTGCACTTTCTGGGTGTGGCTTGTGGAAGGCACAGGAGTGCCAGGTTCTTGAGGGAGCTCCCCAAGTGTGGAAGACAGAGCAGCTAGGAACCCAAGTGTGCCTGCAGATAGGACGGCAAGAGGCCAGGGGGGTGCGGCGGGTCCTCCAGCGGCAGAGACAGTAGGTGGGTTCTAGAAACCTGGGGAAGGAGGGAGGAACTGGGAGAACCAGACAGAGGGGTGCTGGCGGGGGGAGACTTGATGTCCTGCCAGCCCAACCATCCCCACCACCCCAAAAGGTAGAATGTGGTGTGCCTACGGTTTGCAGGCTGGAAGGCAGGTCTCTGCTGGCAAGGAAGAATGAATGCAGGAATGAAAGAACCTTCCAGACCGGGCGAAGGACTGGCGATGGCGGCCAGCCGTCCGCGTCTGATGTGGATGCAACAGCGCCACGAGTTAACGGTGGAGCCGGGGACGAGCGGAATCATTACCTGCCGAGAGGGCACAGTAGGTGCGCAGCCCGCCGGACCCCAGGACCGAGGAGAAGATGCTAGAAGAGGGAGCCACGCTGCCCAGGGCATGGGCGGTAATGGGGTACACCCAGTCAAAGTGAGCCCAGCGAATTCTGGGCGTAGTGATTCCTCTCCCAGGAGCTGGAGAAGGATTTAGTTCACGTGAAAACTGTTCCGAATTAGAAGAGGAGCTGGGAGTCTGAGAACCAGCAGTGACAGCGCCTCCCCCATGAGATATGAGTTGGCCACGTAAAGGAAGCTTAAGAAAATACTCCAAGCGGGGTGCCCCTCTCTCCCCCCGTCATGGCTGTGTGGACACAGCCCCGCGTGGCCAAGGAAGGCAGCCACGACAGTCAGGACTGAGCTCCTGGATCCCACAGCGACCAGAGCCTCAACAACCCTGTGGCCTTCCCAGTCTCCTGCTCCACCGTGGGCCCGGCTTTCACCCCGGCCCGAGTGAGCCTCCCGGGGCTGGTTCACGGGACAGGAGGGGCAGCGGCCTCCTGGGGAGCCGTACCAGAGGCAGGCGCCGTCGGACCCTGTGTAGGAAAGAGCCAGGGAGAGAAAGCATGGATCACCCGGTCCCTGGGCCTGAGCCAACGCAGGGAAGCCAGAGAGGCCGGACGCCCCCGCAACCCAGCACACCTGCCAGTCAGAAGACACACAGAAGATCCGTGGCGTGACCAAAGCCACGGAAAGGCCAGGCAGGCACACACCGCCCAGAGTGGGCCAAAGCTTGACCTAGTCACTGAAAACAAGAAACGTACCACCCGCGCCAGGGCTCACGCTTGTAATCCTAGCCACTCAGGAGACTGAGGTCTGAGGATTGCAGTTCAAAGCCGGCCCAGGAGCAAGTGGCTCTGTGGCTCAAGTGGTAGAGCACTAGCCTTGAACAAAAAAGCTCAGGGACAGCGCCCAGGTCCTGAGTTCAAGCCCCTTACACAAACATACTCTCCCCCTCTTCCATTTCCCCCTCATCAAAGGGAGGCAGTAATAGTCCCGCCCGGGTCCCTGGGGGCAGGACGGGGTGGCTGGTCTGTCCGGTACAATCGCCACACTGGGCCACGCCAGCCACACAGGCCGCTTGCTGCGCAGCCAGCTTACCACGAAGCCCGGTGACAGCAACAGGTGGCGGACGCCAGGATGGCCCAGCCCCACCGAGCGCTTGTCAAAGCACCCACAAACCCGCATCCTTTCGGGGCGAAGCTGCCCCGGGCGCTCGGCAGCGAGTCACTGTGGGGACTGCACACACAGCCAGGTGGACTGCCTCCCATCCGTCCTTCTTTCCTGCCTTCCTCCATCCCCTCTTCCCTTCCCTCTGTCCTTCCTTTCTTCCTCCTGTCCTTCCCTCCATCCTTTCCTGTATTCTTCTTTTTTTGGGGGGGGGAGGGGGGAGATAAATCAATCCTGAAGGAAACCTAGCCTTCCTGCAGGTGAGACAGAATTGCCCACAACTCAAAGGTTATAATTACGAAGCATGTTAATCTCTGGGTGATTCCCCCCTCCCCACACCCAAAAATATACCAACATTTGCAAAAAAGAGAATTTATCTTTACCTAAAACTATAATTAAGCGGCTGCCGGCGGTTACCTTGGTGACATTTTTTAAAAGTCCTCCACTACAGCTCCCCACTCTGGATAATACAAACTTGGCAGCCAAGTGAGTCAACAAGTTGCCGGGGAAACTGTTGCCATGACAACCACGAAGATGGAGGGGGCCGGTGCAAGGAGGAAATGTCAGGGCAGCAGGCTGCATTGGAGGGGATCGGGCCCTGGGCGTGACCCAGCGACTTCCCGGCTGTGTTGGGTCACCAGCCTGGGGACAAGAGTGACCCTGGACATGAATGATGAAGGTCATGGTGGGGGAGAGGGGGGGCTGTCCACAACCAGGCTTCTTCCCACGCCTGTGCACGGGGTGGATTTCCGTCGAGAGGGTCCAGCTGGGGAAACTGAGTCTGCAGACCGGTTCCTACCGAGCGCCGGGCGGCCCAGAGCCCCGGCTCAGGGCTCAGTCGCTTCTCTGTGGTTTGGAACCTTGGCCAAAGGGGCCGGAAGCCCGGCATGATGAACAGCGCACACAGCGTCTGTGACTTCCGAGCCGGCTTCCGTCTGCCCTGGTTCCTGCCTGGGCAGAGGAGCCTGGCGTGGCCCCCGCCTTTCTACCCCACAGGGGCAACGCGGGGGGCTCCCGAGAACAAAGGTCAGCTTGACATGGGTCTGAGACGAGTAAAGACGTGTCCGGCTCCCCAAGAAGGCCCCAGGAAGGAGGCAGGCCTTCCACCCCGTGGACTCTCAACCCAGATGTTCAAATCCATCTTCCCGCCTACAAAACTTGCAGCCAACTGTCCTGGGTTCTACCACCGTCCGAGCGTGCTTTCCATCAAGTCCTTCTCTGACTGGAAATGAGGGGTGCGGTGCCCCAGACCCGTCGTCTTAGCGCCTCGCGAGGCTGGGATGGGAAAACCACAGTTCGTGGAGAAGGCAGGCGGCTAGTCCAGCCCCAGCCGCCCGCCAAGAGCCAGGCCCAGCCTCGGGGTTCCGCCCGCCGCGCCCCCTCGGCTCTGGGCCGGGCTTTGCTGTGTCTGTCTCCCTCCTGAGTTCCTTCTAGATCTTTTCTTTCTCCTCCTCACTCGCTCACTGGGTTTGCCACTGGGAGCCATGGGCGCCCCCCTGGCCCCACAGGGGCGCCACACGGTTCCAGCCACCTGCCCCCCCGTACCCCAATATGCCAGAGACATGGTGAAGGGCAGAGAAAGGGGGGGGTCCTTGCCTGGCAGCCCCGGGGAGACAGCTCCGCGGCCCCTCTGCGGATATAGACAGGAGCATAGTGTTAAACAGACCAAGAACTAGGGCCACGACGGGGCGAGAGCCACAGGTGTGTTCCGGGGGACAGTGCCTCAGGCCCGGCTTTGGGAAGGGTGTGGCCATTTCCTCTCGGAGAGGAGCAAGCAGCCTGGGTGGGATGACCAAGTCCATCACCAGCAGGAGATGACCAAGTTCCCATCACTGACAGGGGATGACCAAGTCCCCATCACTGGCGTATCTTCCTGTCCTTCCTAGGTTGTGTTGCTCGGGGCCAAAGGACACAGATCAGAACGAAGGCTGGGGGGCTGGGGATATGGCCTAGTGGCAAGAGTGCCTGCCTCGGATACACGAGGCCCTAGGTTCGATTCCCCAGCACCACATATACAGAAAATGGCCAGAAGCGGCGCTGTGACTCAAGTGGCAGAGTGCTAGCCTTGAGCGGGAAGAAGCCAGGGACAGTGCTCAGGCCCTGAGTCCAAGGCCCAGGACTGGCAAAAAAAAAAAAAAAAGAACGGAGGCTGGGAGGCCAAGATGTCCTCCTGCGGGTCCAAGTAGGGAGCGGGTGCTTCCAAGCCAAAGCAGCTTCTCCTCCAGGTGGCAAGCATGGCCGCGGGCGCCTGGAGCAGAGCGTGCAGGGTGGGATCGCCGGAGAAGTCCGAGCCCCGTCCACGAGGGAGCGGCCTGTCTCCTTTTTTTTTTTTTTTTGGCCAGTCCTGGGCCTTGGACTCAGGGCCTGAGCACTGTCCCTGGCTTCTTTTTTTCAAGGCTAGCACTCTGCCACTTGAGCCACAGCGCCGCTTCTGGCCGTTTTCTGTATACGTGGTGCTGGGGAATCGAACCTAGGGCCTTGTGTATCCGAGGCAGGCACTCTTGCCACTAGGCTATATCCCCAGCCCCCTGTCTCCTTTTGAAGACAAGGTCACGCCATGGCTGGCCAAGGTCAATCAGTGGCTATTGGAGCCCAAGAATCCTGAAGATGTAGGCCCCAGAAGGCCGGCTGCCCCTGGCTCGCCAGAAACCCCGGGATCGGTGGCAACGGCGGCTCCCATTCCTTCTTCCCACGCGCCGCAGGATTTGTTGCAGGGAGGGAAAGACTGGGGAAGCACCCACCCACCCACCCACCCACCCACCCCGGCCCGCCTGCCAGGCTCCGCTTACAAATCCTCGGATTTCAGGCCTCAAAGCCACCCAGGAGAAAGGGCTTTGCCCAGCGCCCCTTCCCGCCTCCCCTGAACGTAGACCAGGTCTGAAGCTCGGTGGGGGACACCTGGGAAGGTCAGGAGGAGGGAGGAGGAGCCTCAGCCTCCATACTCCAGAGCCAAAAATAGCCCGTCACGTGCCATTTACACATCCACGCGCCGTGGAGACAATACTAGGATCAGTGATTCAGTTCCACCCCCCCCCCCACCCGCCAATTAAACACAGCCTGATTTTTAAGTACCAAACAGCTACTTTCAGGTGGGTCTTGGGAGAAAACAACAACAACAACTCTAATTTCTAGTTCTGATTGGCACGGCAGGGGGCCAATCACTGAGCCTTCGTCCCCCCCCCCCCGGGGGCCCAAGCTGGATGCTGGGGACCCAGCGTCAGTTGGGGGAGGCAGGGGACTGCTTGAACCGACCTCGGATCAGAGGCCCACAAGGCCCCAGAACCATCGATCGGCCCGCTTTCCCCCAGACCAAGGAGGGGAACTGGGATGAGGGAAATAAAATGAAGACCCCCTCCCCGCCTTCCTTCCCGGGGTCCCGGAAATAAGGACGTATTTGCACGAGGCCCTGAGGTTCACCCCTGGCGCCGCAGATTATACGTATGTAAATTAAACTTCAATCAAGCTGCTATTTTAAAAAAGAACCCTACATCCTTAAGAGGCCGACAGTTAAGAGGCCAGCCCCGAGAAGAGACGTTAGCCAGACCCCTGCTTATGTCGTAGCGAGTACCGGGGCTCACGCCTGTCATCCCCGTTACCCTGGAGACCGAGGTCGGGAAGATGGCCGGGCCGGACGGGTCTGGGCAGAGAAGTCTCTGGGAACGCCCATGACCCCAGAGGTGACAGGAAGCCTGCCAGGAGGCCAATCGTGAGAAACCGGGCTGGCCACCGGCCTAGCAAGCACCCAGCCCCGAGTTCAAACCTCAGTGTCAACAGCCACAAAAATAAGTACAAACTGGCGAATCGCTGTCCGCCGTATCCCTTTCCGTTTCAAATGGAGGGGAGATGATTTAAATGGGCTCCGGGAGGATTACGGGGGTGCGCTTCCGTCCTGGGCAGGTGGGGCGGGGTGCTGGGTGCTGTGTGGGGAGGAGGGAAGGAAAGGACTGGTTTTGGAGAGCCTAGAAAGGCTCCGTCCACACCCCACACCCCTGGGGGCTGGGGGGGGGGGGGCCGGGCCCCGCCAGCCAGGCAGGGCTGGGCAACCGCTGAGAATCTGCCCAGACCCTGGCGTGACCCCGTGACCCCCGTGGGGGAGGGGCCCCCTCATTCCACCGGCAGAAAGAGCCCCCCTCCCCCAGGAGCGGGCGCGCGAGCTTCCAGCTGGTTCCACGGGGAGATGGTCTGGGGGTGGGGAGGCCGTGGGTGGAGAGCTCCTGGCAAGGGAAACTTCCAAGTCTCTCAGAGCCCAGGGCTTCGCAGGAAAGAAACAATGAGTGCGCGCGAATGGGCGGGCGAATGAATGCTCGAGCCGGTGAAGGAGTAAACGGAGGACCGCACGGAGAAGCCCTGCCCGCTCTCACAGGTTTACGAGCTCCAACTGGAGCGCCGAATCCCAAGCAGACAATGGAACAGGAAGGAGGCTCCCCAGACACTAAAGATAGCTGGGCCGGGTGGGATAGGCCTGTAATCCAAGATCTTGGCAGGCAGAGGCAGGAGGATAGCAAGTTTGAGGCCGGGCTAGCTACATATTGAGAACTTGAAAAGAACAAACAAAGAGAGAGAGAGAGAGAGGAGAGAAACTGAAATTAGAACTACCAGAAGAGTCATCCTAGGCTGCACAGAAAGGGAAGTCAGGACTCGGCAGAGACAGCCGCCGCCACTATTTCCTGCTGCTGCACTATTTACTAGCAAGAGCTAGAACCTGCCTAGGTGTTCGTCAGTAATGGCTGGGTGCAGTGGAGCACTATGCATCCATAAAAAAGGATGGAATCCTGTCATTCCTGCGAACTGGATGAACTTGGAAGACCGTGTTGAAGGAAATAAGCCAGGCACAGTCAGACACACACCCCACGTCCTCACTCATACCCGGCAGATACGTTGATCTCGCTGAAGCAGAGCCTAGAGCCAGACAAAATGTCTCCCATCAGTAACCCTAACTACTGAGGAGGCTGAGACTGGGGAAATCCCAGCTCAAGGTCAGCCCAAGGTCAGCCCAAGCAGACAAGTTCCTGAACCCCCATCTCACCCCACAGCTGGGTGTCTGGGGATGAGAGGGAGACGGGAGGATTATGGTCCCAACCAACCCAAGTAGAAAGCAGGATCCTATCTGAAAAGTAGCAGAGCAAAAGGGACCGGAGGCCTGGTTTAAGTAGGAGAGCACCTGCCTAGCCAAAGTGAGGCCTGGAGTTCAAACCCCAGCCCTGAAAGAAAACTGGAAAGCAAGAAAGAAAAGAAGAAAATAGTAGTTACCAGAGGGTGGGGGAGGGGAGAGGGGAGAGGGGAGGGGAGGAAAGGCAGACCGAGTGATTATCAGGTGCGAAAGTACCGTTGGATGGGAAAGTGAGTCTCAGTTTCATGGCACAGAAACTATTCTGCATTCTTTTTAAATAGTCAAGGGTTTTCTTTTCCAGTGCCGAGGCTCGAACTCAGGGCCCTGTGGCTCAGCTTACTTGCTCATGGCTGGTGCTCCGTACTTGAGCCACCACACCTCAATGCACATCTTCCAGGCCTGAGCAACCCCCCCCCCCCCCGCCCCTGGGGTTCCTGGCTAGGATAAGGATTTGAACTTGCCAACGCAACAGCTGTTTGAGGGGCTGCTCACTGATGACCCTACTAGAGGGGTGACATGCGTGCGTGCTTGCCACCCGCCCCACCATGCCCCCCCCCACCAGAGGCCAAAGCCACAAGTCCACCACTCATGGGCTGTGAACCGCGTGAACCCTCCTGCTTTGCAAGCCGGTTGGTTTCCTCGGTGCTGCGTGGCAGGGCTGGATTACGAGCGGGGGGTGGGGGGTGGGGGCAGGGGGGGGTGGAGGGGGGAGGGAAGAAATCCCGAAGACGTTTTCAAACCTCTAGAATATCTTTGCGAGCTCGTGGCAACGAAAACCAAAGTGCCCGGAGCAGAAGTTGAATTCACATCAAAACGAACTCTGAATTTCAATAATCCTATTTTTAAATTCTTAATAGGCTTTGGAAATCTTGTTAATTTAAATATTTAAATTGCTGGCCACACACCAACACCTTGCCTGAAATAATTCACACCTTCAATCAGCTCGGGACATATTTTTGTAAAAAAAAAAAAAAATCACCTCCTGTATACACGTGTGTGTGTGTGTGCGTGCTGGTTCCAAGACATGATTTTTCCGGAACTCTCTGAACCCTGGGATGAAAAGACAATTGGAAAGAAGGCTTTCTTTTTGTCCCTGATTGCAGTAACCTTTGCAAACTGTGGCCGGCGGGGCTAAGAGTGACAGCGCCGGCACAGAACTGATCCTTCTAGAACAGTTTAGATAACGTGCAAATGTATTCGGAGTTTCCTCCGCTCCCTTCAGAAGATTGGTGTTCTGTTTGCAGAGCATTCTGGAAGCAGAGCCAGGAGGAGGTAAATGAGGCCACATCAAGATTAGGGGAGAGAGCCCGGCGCCGTGGCTCACACCCGTAAGTAACCCTAGCCACTCAGGATCTGAGGATTGCGGTTCGAAGCCAGCTTGGAGGGAACGTCCATAGACTCTCATCTCCAATGAACCACCGGAAAAACTGGAAGTGGCGCTGTGGCTCAAGGGGTAGAGCCGAAGAGCTCGGGGACAGCGCCCAGACCCAGAGTTCCAGCCCCACGAAGAGAAAAACAAGTCATCTGCACCACAAAAGCTGGAAGTGGAGCTGCGGCCCAAGTGGTAGAGCGCCTGACTTGAGTAAAAGAAGCTCAGGGACAGCGTCCGGGCCCTGAGTTCAAGCCCCAGGACTGGCACCAAAAAGAAAGAAAAAAGATGAGGGAGGAAAGCCCTGGAGATGGCTCGAGGGCCCCGAGGTGGTAGGGAACTTCCCCGGGGCTGGCCGGACTCTGAAAGTGGTGGAGGAACAAGGTGAGTCTGTCCGCAGGGTGAACCCCACGACTGCTAACCCACGCCCAGTCTTTGGGAACCAGGTACAGGAAGTTGCTGAGCTCACCTTTGCCCCGACCCCCAGGGTCTAGCCAATCAGCTCACGGCATCCCTCCCCAGCCCACCTGTGATTGTGAGAGCGGAGCCAACCCAGGAGGAGCGAGTCAGAGCCGAGGGACACAGACTCAGTCTTCCTAATCCTGGATCCAGCCATACCTGAAACATCCCAAGTTACCAGAGGTGCAAACGACTACATCTTCTTATTTTTCCTTATCCAGTTGTGAGTTGAGTTTCAGCAGCTTGCAACCAAACCAAACTGCCTATCCCACCTAGGTTTGTTTTTTTTTTTAAGGAAAACCAAGAAAAATGGCAAATTCCCATCCCAAAACCAAACCAAAGCAAAAAACCACAATCATCTCAAGAAGCTTCCAGTCTGGCCCCCCTCACGCCCGGGGGGGGGGGGGCCCGGGGTCTACAATTTTTCACTTTTTTATATTCTTAGTAAAGATCTCGAGGGCCAGAGCTCTGTGTCCTCCACCAAGAAACCAAGATGAAATGCAGAGAGCTCAGGGACCCAGAGGCCTGGAGGTGCTTGGGAAATATTCTTCACACACACACGCATATATATATATATATATATATATGCATATATATGTTCCTCCCAAATCCTAATATTAGATTTCATGTGCTACCAAGTAAACTTTTTCTCTTATAGAACAAACTGTTTCTATAGAAACGGATGCTTTTCTAGCAACCCGATTCCTATTAGGGTTGCTATGGGAACGGATTAAGAAAATGTGAGAAAAGGTAAATGGCTGGTTGCTCAGTGCCCCCACTCCCCACAAGGCCACAGCAGGTAAGTGCTGAATTCAGTACCTGGTGCCACGGGAGAGCATGGACAGGCGTTTCCTTTCCGGCTCAGGCCGCCCAGGGCCGGGCAGCATGGAGGGGTGGCCCGGGGCTGGGTCATCTGCACCGCAGGCCTTGTGCTTTGGGTAGAAACCTCCATTCAGAGCCCGAGAGCTGCGTGCTGTGGACGGCTTTCCACAGTGAGCACCCGCCGCCCGCCAGCTCTGGCGCTCTGAAGAAGCCGTGAGAGTTTTTCCTCCCTGCCTTTCTCCCATGCTCTGTTTCTGGAGTCTTCCACTACCGACTAGGGTCTACTCAGGGAAGCAAGAGTGCTCCTAGCAGTTCTTACTGCCAGGAAGCCAGTGCTGTGGGCGGGTGGCTGGGTGAGTGGGTGGGTGAGTGGGTGGGTGGAAGGAGGGATGGGTGGATGGATGGAAAGATGGATGATGGACCAACAGATGGATGCATGGATCAGTGGACAAGTGGATGGATGGACAGACGGATGGATGGATGGAAAGACGGATGGATGGATCAGTGGACAAGTGGATGGATGGATGGACAGACAGATGGACAGATGGATGGATGGATGATGGATGGACGGATGGACAAATGGACAGATGGATGGATGGACGGATGGGTGGATGGAAGGATGGATGGACGAATGGACGGATGGATGGATGGATGATAGATGGACGGATGGACGAATGGACGGATGGATGGACGGATAGACGATGGATGGATGGATGATGATAGATGGATGGATGGATGATAGATGGATGGATGGACCGATGGATGGACAGATGGATGGATGGATGGACGAATGGATGGATGGATGGACGGATGGATGAATGGACGGATGGATGGATGAATGGACGGATGGATGGATGGATGGATGGACGGATGGATGGATGGATGGACGGACGGATGGATGAATGGATGGATGGATGGATGGATGGATGGATGGATGGACAGATGGATGGATGGATGGATGGATGGACGGATGGATGGATGGATGGATGGACGGATGGATGAATGGATGGATGGATGAATGGACGGAGGATGGATGGATGAATGAATGGATGGATGGATGGATGGATGGATGGATGGATGGACGGATGGATGAATGGATGGATGGATGAATGGACGGATGGATGGACGGATGGATGAATGGATGGATGGATGGATGGATGGATGGACGGATGGATGAATGGAGGGATGAAGAGTCTGATAGCCAGTAAGCTCCAATACCACTGAGACCCAAAGCCCCGGGAAGGTCATCTAGTACTAGACACAAATTCACCCACTATTTGTCAACTGTGGTGAGAACCCAGCTGGGGCAGAGTAGGGGGCTACCCACTCTCCCACTAGCATGGCCCTGGGGGGGGGGGTGCGCGTGTGTATGTGCGTGTGTGCGTGTGACAGAGAGCAGTGGGGCTTGTGGCCAGGACAGCTGCTCCCGCAGTGAAGCTGCAAAGCCTCCCCGGCCCTGTCTACACCTGGGGGAGCCGTGGCTGAAGCGCCCACAGCTGCGCCTCGGGGTATCGGGGTGAGGTCTTCTCCACAGACGCCATTAACCCAGAAGACACCACCGATGCCCCCCCACAGACGCCATTAGCCCAGGAGACACCATCAATGCCCCCCATGGAAACTTGATCCACACGGGAGGGGTCGCATAGAAAGCCTGCAGGAGGAAACGGGAGGCGGCTCCCACCCTGCGCACCCCGTCATTGTCACCCGCCCCCCCCAGTCCACAGCTCCCTCCAGCCATCCTCAGCACACAGAGGTCATGGCGCTTCCTCCCGCCCCCCCACCTCGCCCCGCCCCCCAGGGCTTCCCATGTCCTCCAGAACTGAGACCCCGAGAGCTCTGCCCGGCCTGGCCGCCCTCCACCAGCCACACTGCTCTTTGCTAGTCTCAGACTCACCAGCACAGGCCTGCCTCAGGGCCTTTGCACACGCGGCCCTCCATCTGCCCAGTGGAACTCGCCCTCCTCCTGCCTGGGAGCCCTCCCTGCTCCCGAAGCCCCCCACTGCAGGGGCGGGGCCTGGCTGCAGGCCTGGCTGCGCGCTCCTCTGCCCCCTCTCCCCACTGCCCCGGGCTCCTCCTGCGGGGAGAGGCCTCCTGGTCTCTGGGCTGTGAGATCCACCCGTTCTCTTAGTTTTGTATAAACCCTCTTTGTCTCAGGAGGGCCAAAGCATACAGACACGCCCACGCTCATAAGAGAATTCCTACCATGTTCCAAAATGAAGTGCACAAACGGGGCTCCTGTTTCTCTTTACTCCTTCCTTTCTGATGCCTGGAATGCCGACTTGTTGGCAAATGCTCCAGCAGCCTTTTTGCATCATGAGGTAAATATGAGAAAAGTGGTGATGGAAAGCAGAAGTCCCAGGGCCTTGGAGACCACGGCGTTCGTCGGGAGACTGTCACACAGCCCGGTCTGGACAGCCCTGAGATGAGCCAGGGCTGTGTTCTGGCTTTCCTAAGTCTTGAGTACTTTGGCCTTTGTGAGTTCCTTCTGCCCTATTAAAAAAAATACATTCAAAGTCACATTTTTATGGCTCTATTGGTAAAAGGCTAAAATAAAACAGATTTATGCTGTGCTTATTACTATAGCCATGACTTTATCCTTGTTTTAGAAGAAATAAAAATGTGGCCGGGTCAGGTGGTGCTGCCTATAATCCCAGCACTCAGGAGGCTGAGGCAGGTAGATTTGGAGTTCAAGGCCAGCCTGAGGAAAATCCTGGCTCAAAAAATAAAAGGGAAAAGAGGGAGGGAGGGAGGGCGGGAGGGAGGGAGGGAACACTTTTGTGGGCCTCTAACAGTATCTGCACCTTGCATCTCCCATGCCTAAAGAAGCTTGAACCAGCCCTACCTGACTCCCTCACTTTACCAGTGGAGCAGGCACATCTTCGCTCCTGTTTTTCAGACCAGGAAACTGAGGCCAGAGAACTAACCCGTCTAGATTGGAACCTCGGCCCATCCATCTTTGCCATGGGACGCTAGGAAAGGAACTATTTTTAGCCGGCAGAAGCGGCTTTGATGGAGCGCTGGTGATCATTGGTGCAAACGCTGTGGCTTGTGGGAAGCAGGCCCTCCTAGCCGCTCCTCCCTAGGTGAATCCGCAGGGTAAGCCCCACAACGAGGCATCTCTGCAGAGAGGGCTGAGACGCCACGTCTTTCCCTGGGGCTGGATTGACTCCTCCAGCCCCAGAAAGAGAGCTCGGTCCGCTGGGCTCGACAGACGCCGGCGGCGGGATGGAAAGTAAATCATGTTTCTGGAAGCGATCCTGGAAATAGCAGGGGCCGGGTTTGCTGACAGATACCAGAGGCGCGAAGGCGGAAGAGGCTTGTTTGCGAGGCGCAAGCCTATTTTGAAACAGACCGGTCTGCGGACGCCAGGAGGAAAAATTGATTTTCCAGACGGCAGGGGAGAAGTTGGGAGCGCGAGCCAGCAGCAGCAGGCGGAGCCCAGGGGGAGCGGGGCCGAGGGGGCGGGGCCGGGGCCGGGGCGGGGCCTGGGGCGGGGCCGGGGCGGAGTCGGGGGCGGGGCCGGGGAAAGCAGAGCCGAGGGGCGGGGCCTGGGAGGAGTCGGGGGCGGGGCCGAGGAGCGGGGATGAGGGCAGAGCCAAGGGGGCGGGGCCTCGCAGGATTGTCCTCTTCCCAAGGGGCAGAGCTGAGGGGCGGGGCCGAGGGGCGGGGCCTCGCAGGATTGTCCTCTTCCCAAGGGGCAGAGCTGAGGGGCGGGGCCTCGCAGGATTTCCTCTTCCCAAGGGGCAGAGCTGAGGGGCGGGGCCGAGGGGCGGGGCCTCGCAGGATTGTCCTCTTCCTGTCCTCTTATCACCAACTGAAGGGCCAGGGAAAGTCCTGGTATGGCTTGTGCCTGCGAACCCAGGGCTGGCGGGGAGGGACGGCCAGCGTCACAGTTCAAAGCCAGCCTGGAGCTGGAAATATGGCCTAGTGGTAAAGTGCTTGCCTCCTGTACATGAAGCCCTGGGTTCGATTCCCCAGCACCACATATATAGGAAAAGCCGGAAGTGGCGCTGGGGCTCAAGAGGTAGAGTGCTAGCCTTGAGCAAAAAGAAGCCAGGGACAGTGCTCAGGCCCTGAGTCTAAGGCCGAGGACTGGCCACAAAAACAAAACAAAGCCAGCCTGGACTGGAAAAATCTGTGGGACTTCGTATCTCCAACGAACCAGCAAAACAAGCTGGGTGTGGAGCTGTGGCCCAAGTTTCAGGTGCCCGGAGGGAAGGGGGGGGGCACAGCAGTCTCAGGACAGCCACGGGCTGGGGGTGTAGGTGGACCCTGGGGCAAACCCCTCAATGCACACTACCCCCGGTGACCTGAGTCCAGCTCTGGTCACCTTCAGCCTCAGCTGGCCCCTCTACAAAATGGGGGGACCCTGCCCCACTGGGCAGGGGCAGATTCTGGAGGCAGCTGGGTGCCGCTGGCCACACTGAGCTGAACTGCAGGAGACGGGGGGGGGGGGGTCGAGGCCTGCGGGAATGGCCCCACGCGGAGCCAGGACCTTCCACTCGCCTGTTGGAGGAACCTCGCTGTCTCCCCCGAAGGGGGACAGGCCAGGTGTGCGGGTGGAGACCACCAGAGAAGCCCAGGACTTGGGCCGGGCTGGTTAATGCGTTCCGGTGCGGAACAGGCTCTCCTGGCCGCGGTGACTGTGTGGTCAGCGGCCTTGGGCCCCGCCATCTAGAGACGCCGTGCGGACACCAATCACCACTCGCTCCAGCGTGATCCATCTTTCTCTGCTCACCAGCACACAGGTCACGGCAGAAGTGCCAGGATGGAAGCCTGCCTAGAAGGTGTGTTGGGGGCCGGGCACCGTGGCTCACGCCTGTAGTCTTAGCTTCTGAGGAGGCTGAGATCCATTACAGCTCAAACCGAGCCCAGGCAGCATAGTCCACGAGACTCATCCTGTGGCCAGACTGACCGCACACCTGCTGCCCTCCCGAGCCAGCTGTGTCCCTTCGGCCCCTCCAGCAGCCTACTCTGCCCCAGGCCTGGAGGGAGGCCTGCAGGGGGGAGAGTGCCCTGGTTCTCCATGACCACAAGGGGCAAGCAGACCACCAGGAGCCCGGCAGCCTCCTCCAGAGAGAGGAGGGCACAGCAGCAGGTGGCCGTCGGGAAGGGAAGGAAGGGAGCAATATGGTGGACGAGGTAGGGGTGCGGCCCGTGCAGGGATGAGGGGCTGCCGGAGGGGCAGGTGCGCTGTCGAAGGATCCCTTGCAAGCTGGCTGACTGTGGTCTCACCCCAGGTGCCAGCAGGCAGGAGAGTGGGCAGGGGGTGGCCCCCTATTGGCAGCCTCCACAGCAGGGAGCCAAGTCCAGCATGGACCACCGCGTCCCCGCCACCCACGGTGGCCTCAGGTGACCAGACAGGGGCTCCCTGGGGATGAGCAGTCTCTACAGGATGCTGGCGACTGCGGAGGGGGGTGGGGTGGCGGGGGGGAGCGCTGTGGTCAAGGTCATGGAGACGTGAAGACAGACACGCAGGAACCCGGGGAAGGAGGGCCGGAGAGCATCTGGAGTCCCCGAAGCCAGTGGGAGCCAGGAGAGGGACGCTGGAGCTGTGGTTTGTCCAGGCCCCCTTGCTGCACGGTGGGCACAGAGTTTGGGGGCAGGGGGCACGAGCAGAGTGGGGAAGCAGACACCCCAATCAGGCAGGGGTGTGGGGTAGGAACTCAGGGTGCCCTGGGGCTGCCCTGCCGCCCGGGGAAAGGGTGACATCGCCCACCTGGATGGGGAGATGGGAGCAGCAGGCGGAGGCAGGGACGCATCCCAGGTCCGTTTCGTGCACGCTGTATCTGTGCACAGGAAGAGGAAGGGGAGCGCGGGCCTGTTCTCCATGAGGACGTCCCAACCCCGCGTCTCCATCCTGCAGCTGAGTCTGCCGCAGCCGCCCAGGGCAGGAGCTGGCATCCAATCAACAACATCGCCAGTGTTTGCAACTCACTTGACATGACAGGGCACCCTGCAGAGACGCCTCATCCATCCCAGCCTGGGTGGTATCTGAGCGAGATCAAGTGCACCAGGCAACACGGCCGAGCCAAGTAATTTACACTGGGCAAGCACATCCACAGAGCCAGATGCGCACAACTCTGAAATGGCCACCACCTCCGCCCTCCTCTTATCTCGGCCTCTGAGCTCTCTCGCCTGAATTCCTTAACAAGCAAAGAGATAAGCCCCTACGTTGTGGTGTTCCTGGGAAGGGGTTAACTCCTTGGGAGGGTCCCCAAGGTCACTGACAAGGTCAAAGTCAGCCCCATAGCAGCCCCGAGAAGCCCCTCCCACCTCCCCCCAGCATTGTTTTCATTCTTTGTTTTTCTTGTCATTATAAAGGTGATGTGCAGAGAGGTGACAGTTACATAAGTCAGGCTACTACAAGGGCCTTTCTTTCTGGATGACATCACACACACACACACACACACACAGTGCTTCCCTCCCACCCTCCCAATTTCTCCCTCTCATCCCCATCCACTAGTTGTATAAGTTCACTTTCAACATGGTGGTGTCCAGTGAGTACCCCAGCATTGTTTTTTTGTTTGTTTGTTTTCGTTTGCCAGTCCTGGGGCTTGAGCCACAGCGCCACCTCTGGCTTTTTCTATACATGTGGTGCTGAGGATTCGAACCCAGGGCTTCATGTATGCGAGGCGAGCGCTCTACCCCTAGGCCACATTCCCCGCCCCCTAGCATTGTTTTCCAAGCAAACACCAACTCCTGGGCCCCGTTGGCGGCTCTGAGCAGCCTCCCCAGTGCCCAGGCAAACACGGGAAGGATATTCCGCACGTGCTTCCTTCCCACTGCTTCTAGTGACTGTTTCAGGGGAGCCCCACTGAAGGAGAAAGTCCCCGGCGCCCTGCTGAGCGGGCATCTGGGGAGTGGGCCTCCCGCCCCCGTCCCCTGACGGCCTTACTCCCCGGTCCCTGTGCACACAATCGCTCCCCGTCACCATGGCCCAGGCCCAGGACTCCGTGGCCATCCGACTTGCCTCCGCCCTGGCCTCTCCGGGGGCCCCGAGCTGAGGCTCTGCCCTCCAGAGGCCGTCCTGAGATGAACCCCGCTCAGAGAAGGAGCTGCTATCAGAGATTCCGTGCTGACCGGAGAAAGAATGCTGTCGTCCGGAAAACAGTGTGCACGCAGCGGACACGCAGCACTCGGGTCTCATGAAAATGACTGTAAGTCACGAAAACTGGCCAGTCACTGTATCTCGAACACGCAAATTCATAAACATTCCAAAACATCCAACACCACAATGACTACAGACAAAGAAGCGGCTCGGCAGATATGTTTATTACAAATTAAGCACTGTGAAGTTAATACATCATCGCAAAAATAACAAATAATAGAAATTAAATTTTAAACAATTGGACCTCCTCTTCTTCTTCCGCCTCCTCCTCCTCGTCCCCCTCCTCCTTTCTTCTTCTCTTTGTGGAACTGGGGCTCGAAATGAAGGCCTGGAGTTTGAACTCAACGTCTACTTGCTAGGTAGGTGCTCTACCACTTGAACCATGTTGCCAACCCTTTTTGCTTCAGTTATTTTTCAGGTAGAGCCTCGAATTTTTTCAGACTTCTAGCTTCCTCCCTGGGCTTCACAAACAACAGGGATTACAGGGGCCCTGGCTAAGCAAACGTTTAAATGCTGTGGTTCTTTGAGCGCAAGTCTTCCAGGTAAAGGTGTGCATTGACGGTGTCATGGCTGAGTCCTGATTATCCAGCTGTTAAACACGGGTCCCCATGAGAACGCCAACCCACCCCACCACCCAAATACCTCTGGGGCCTTTGGAATGGCTTCCTCCACCATGGGAACCGGGCCTTTGTGACAGGACCTGGAGTCTGGGGAGGACAGACATGGCTTCTAGCACATGCACGTAGAGTCTTCTGGGCCTGACCCCGCATCCTGCTGCAGAGAACTACTGACACAAAGCAAGCTAGGCCTGTGCCAAGGGAATGCACCCCTGCTCGTGAGGACAGCCAAGATGGAAAAAGAGATTTCCCAAACAAACGGACCATCTTTTGTTCTACTCACGTTTCTCCCCTGCAGCAGAAAACTCTCAAGCACCATCTCAAGATGTAAATACCAAAATAACAATACCATATATTTTTAAAAAACAACAACAGTATTTTAGGGTTTAAAAATAGAAATAGTATACCAGAATACTAGAAAAGGAGAAAACTCGAGTGCGGTTATTAGCCTTGTTGCTAGGATACCCGAGTATAAGCCTAAAGCTAAGGGACCGACAGGCAAAGGGGCAGCTCTCCCACCAAACGGGGAAAGCCAAATTAATTCCAACAGGTAGCAGCAAGAAAGGATCTGAAGAGAAGCCAGGCAGGGTTGGGTCCCGCCTGCAAGCTGAGCTCCTTGAGTGGCTAAGGATGGGAGGTCCTAAGCTGACCTGTGGAATGGAAACACCTTTGGACAACCAGTTACAGGTGATAGTATTTTTTAATGGGGGGATGGAATTCCAAGCCGCCACCGAAGGCAGACAGTGTTGACAGCCCCCGTCTCCAATGGAGGATTCTGGGCACCGAGGTGTGTGCCTTAGAAATAGGAAGATGGCCATCCTGCTGTTTGCTGGGCAGACAGGGAGAGCGTACCTCAAAAGTAGCCTGCAGCAAACAGGGCTAGGGATGTGGCTCAGCGATAAGGCACCTGCCTAGCAACGGAAGGGCCCTGAGTTCAAACCCCAGCACGCACACAAACACAGAATATGAGGGCTGGGGATATAGCCTAGTGGCAAGAGTGCCTGCCTCGGATACACGAGGCCCTAGGTTCGATTCCCCAGCACCACATATACAGAAAACGGCCAGAAGCGGTGCTGTGGCTCAAGTGGCAGAGTGCTAGCCTTGAGCAAAAAGAAGCCAGGGACAGTGCTCAGGCCCTGAGTCCAAGGCCCAGGACGGGCAAAAACAAAAACAAAAACAAAAACAGAATATGAAACAAGAAGATGATACATGACAGTGCTTGAACTGGAAGATTTTTAGAAGGCCTAGCTATGCACATCCAATGAATATGATAAGTAAAATAGGAGCCAGTTCTTAGAAAAGACAGAAAGAGAAAAAAAAATGTGATTTTTTTGTTTGGTTTGTTTTGTGCCAGTACCGGGGCTTGAACTCAGGGCTTCATACTCTCACGTGGCTTTTCCGCTCAAAGCTGGTGCTCTACCACTTGAACCCCACCTCTACTTGGAGCTTTTGGCTAGGCAAATGGAGCTAAGTCTCACAGGCTTTCCTTCCCAGACTGGCTTCAAATCATGACTCTCAGAACTCAGACTCCTGAGGAGCTAGAATTGCAGGACTGGCCGCTGGCCGGTCCTTTTGAAAGATGAACTCAAGTTCTGCTCAGCGCCGAGGAAAACGCTATCGTGCTGACTCTCCACCAATCACAACCTATACACTCAGGGCAGAAAACTCTAGAACAAATGCACGAGGATGGAAGGCACTAGCACGAGAAGCGCTAGGATGCCAGCCAGAGCAGCCAGACATTGGGGAGGGTGGACTTAGTGAGAGGTTCCTTTGCATATTGTGTGTGGCTTTAGTCTGAGGCAAGATCGCCAGCTTCTGCACACAGCTATGGCCCCCCGCGGCAGCGCCACTCAGAACTCAAAGACTAGGCGTCCGAGTCCCAGGAGGCCCCGTAGCAGAACCTTCTGGAGCCCCGAGAGAGGAGTCCCCCAGAAGGAATTAAAGAAACTCGCAACGCTTTTTTGCCAAGGTTTTGGACTTACCTTTAATCTTCCCGTGCTATTTGAATCCCTTCCATATGAATGCGATAACGATTATAAAACAGAAACCCTTTTAAGAAATGACGAGGGACGGGTGGGTGAATGGAAGGATAGGTGAGTGGGTTGATAGACAGATGGTAAGTGAATGGGTGGATGGATGTCGAGGTGGGTGAATGATGGATGGATGGGTGGATGGATGGATGCATGGCGGTGAGGTAGACTGTGGTTAGGTGGAGGGGTGAATGGGTGGAAAATGGATGGTTAGATGGATGGATGGTGGAGGATAGAAGGGAGGGTGGATGGGTGGATAGATGGGTTGCTGGATGGGTGGATGGATGGGGCAGCTGGAAAAGTAAACACAACAAGTTTGCACACAATCTCCAGCTGGCATTTGCTCCACAATGCTTCCCTTGTATTGTTCCTCGGATGAGCCGTTCCCAAGCCAGCGTGATTGGAGCCCACAGGCAGCCTCTACACCCTGCTGGGGTCTTCAGCATGGAGAACACAGCTGTCTGGGCTCTGCCTGTCTTCTAATGCAAAGCCTCTCCCTCCCACTCCCGGCCGGACACTTTCTTCTAGCTCACTGCCCTCGCATCCCTGCCGCAGAGACTTCCTCTGTCAGCCCCTAGCAGCATGCACTTTCAGAGAAGCCAGAACCCAGCGGCAGCCGGTCCCGGGGCGGGAGCCTGCACCGCCCCCAGCACATGGCGGGCTTTCTGCGCACACCCCGCAGGGTCTGTCCATGAGTAACCACGGCCCGTGACTCCCCAGGACTGCCAGGGACCGTGCTCTTCGCTGTCTCTGCGGTACTGTGCGGAGCCCGACAACTTCTCAAGAGGCTCTGAGGATCTCTTCTCTCTGGCTTGGGTTGCAACCATGTTTTCCATGGCTTGCATGGCCAGCAATAGGCAGGAAGATGGCTCACGCCTGTCATCCTAGCTACTCAGGAGGCTGAGATCTGAGGATCGCGGTTCAAAGCCAGCCTGGGCAGGAAACATTGTGAGATTCTCATCTCCAATAAACTGCCAAACAACAACAACAACAAAACTGCTGGAAGTGGAGCTGTGGCTCAAGTAGGAGAACTCTAGCCTTGAGTACAAAGCTCAGGGACGTTGCCCAGTCCCTGAGTTCAAGCCCCAGGACCAGCAAAGGAAACACATGCAGGAAGCCCTGGGAACCGGGCTGGAGCACCGAGCCCCCACTGCCTGAGCCTACCAGGGCTGCAGAAACCAGGAGACTCCATCCAGGTTAACAGCCCTGCCCCAGGGCTGGGGGACACGGGGTGATAGCCAGCCAGAGGCCTACCACGCACCCCAGCACAGTTTGAGCCCCAAGGTGCCAGCGCTCAATGTGAGGGCAGGAAGAGCCGCGGTGGGTGGGTGTGTAGCTCCTTGCTGGCCCCTCCTTCCACCTGGAAGGACTCCGTGACCAATGAGCAGCTGGCTTTCGGTGAGGACCCGCCCCTCCTCACCTCACAGCCCAGGGCATGGGGGGGGGCGCTCTAGCCACACCCCACAGGGTCAGTCAGACCGTGGCCCAGCTGAGTCCTCAGCCCCTGGGCTCCTTCCCTGCCCCGCTGCCTCCCTCCCCTACCCCTCCCTCAGTATCACTCAGCCCTGTGTCGTTGGGCTTCTGGTGAGAGTGTGAGGTCCTGAGTTCAAACCTCCACACAGGCACAATAGAAAGGGAACACCAGAACCAGCATCCTGCAGCCAGGCCGGCACAGGAAACAGCTGGCCTCCGGGGTGGGTGGCCCCCAGAGGCCGAGGTGGCCCGCACAGGTGACACCTGGGGCTCTGGCTCGCACCCTGAGGGAGCCGGCTTTGAACCCTCGCCGCTGAGCTCCGAGGCTGCGTTCCCCCCTCCGTAAGGAGGGGCCGTTCTGACCTCACCCCCCGGTTAAATGAGCTGAGCCCCCGAGTCCTCACAGCCGAGGAGCTGGGGAGCCACCTAAGCGTGAACACCGGTCAGCCGGGCTTGCTGCCCCCCAGCCCCCCACCCCCCAGGCGGACAGAGTGACCGGGCTACAGGAAGGCCGCCACAGGCTGACCTCCGCTTCCTCTTGCAGACAGAAGACGGACGGCTTCCTGAGACCGCAGGTCCCCAGGCCCGCGCCCTTCCTCCCCACGCTGATTAATGACCCTCATTACGGCCGTTCCCTCCCTGCTCCGGAACCTCGCATGGCCTGGCTGTCTGCTCCTTACCTGGCCGGCGTCCCGCAAGCTTGCTGCCATGGGTGTCTGGTGATTCCGTCATTCCGGAGAGACGGCGGGATGCGGGGAACACGGCCGCCGGTCCCGTCTCTGTCCCTGATCACCAGAGCCATGGGGCCCCTTGGTCACCAGGAGCTTGTCCCTGGGCCTCCCCGCCCCGCAGCCCGGCAGCCATCTGACAGCACAGCCATGGTGGGGGACGCCTCTCTGGCACGGAGCAAAGCCACCTGGCTCTGGTGTCACACCCTGTGCCAGCCCTGCCACCCACGCTGGCTCCGTCGAGCGGCAAGCTGTCCAATGGGGGAACATTCTGGAATTCAGCTCTTTTACCACCCCGGCCTTTGAAGAAGCAGCCGGGCACTGCTGGTGTGGACGCACCCGCGGGGCGGGAGGAAGACCAGCCTGGCCCGCTTGCTGCCAGGCCACCGACTCTTCCAGCCACGGCGCCTCCCGTCCCACCGGGGCCCAGAGCTGTCACTTTGCCCTCAGTGTCGACTCAGAGAGGCCTCAAGCTGCCACCGGCCATTGGCAGGGAGGTCGGCCGCTTCCCAAGGGAGCTTCCACCGTTTGTGCTTGTTTGTGCAACTCCTGGGGCTTGAACTCAGAGCCTGGGCACTGTCGCTGGGCTTCTCCACTCGAGGCTGGTCCTCTACACAGCGTGGCTTCCACCCAGCTTTTTTGCCGGTTCATTGGAGGTGGAACCTCTCAGACGTGCATGCCCACTGGTTTCAAACCTCCATCTTCTGGGTAGCTGGGATTACAGGCGTGAGCCACCAGTGCCTGGCTGACCCCTGGCGCCCTTCATGACCCCCCCCCTCCCCTCCCCTCCCCAAGTGGTTTATGGTAAGCTTTAAAACCCTGCCTGCCTCCAGGGCTGCTTCTTTAAACTCAGCTTTGCCCTCGCATCGCAGGGCAAGTTGTTCCCAGGAGATGTGGCGCTGACTGGGGAGCCCTTCCCCAAATCCCACTCCGGCACCTGCCAGTCACGAGATCAACCGACGCCAGGGCGCTCCCAGAAGCCTGAGTCATGCACACGCAGGTTTATCCAGGGCCAGCCTCTTACACGCGTGCCTGTGTGCGCGGGGCTGCGGGGCTGTGGGGAGGGGGAGGGGGTGATCTTTCTGTCAGCGACTTGACAAGTGTGGTCGTCTCTGATGCTGAACTTGGCAGGAAACGACGGCATGAGGAGCCCCGCAGAACAGGAAACCAGTTTATAATTCTGGATCCGCTCGGGTGCGTTTGACAACCTCTCAGGAAGTCTAAAGCCTGCAAAAGTGAAGTCAATCTGATGGCTGCCTGAGGCTGAGAAAATTGCAGTTGAAGGCGTTATTGGATTTCTATATTCACAGCAAAGTGTCTAGGGGATTGTGATATAGGAACGTTGCATAAAATTACTAAGGAAAGAGGATACTGACCAGAAACCCACGCTGCCTTTCCTCTTAATTTCCACTACGACGGTGAATGCTGTGGAATCATTAGGCATCATAACCACATTACTCATTTCTAACTTCCCTGCCAAGACCCACGGCACTGGTTGGTTACAAATCTTGAGTTTTTTTTGCTTTAACGTCTTTTCATCGCTGGGTGCCAGCATCTAGGATCACACCTGTCAGCCTAGCTACTCAGGAGGCTGAGATCTGAGGATCTTGGTTCAAAGCCAGGCCAGCAGGAAAATCCATGAGAGTCTTACCTCTCATTTACCAGCAAAAAGCTGGTAGGGAAGAAAGTAGAGCTGTGGGGCTCAAGTGGTAAAGAGCCATCCTGGAGTGGAAAAAGCTCAGGAACAACACCTAAGCCCTGAGTTCAAGCCTGAGTACTGGCTCAAGAGATAAAGTATTGTCAAGCTGAATTATTCTGTTCAGCATGTAGGTACAGCTTTTGTTGTGTAAGATGGTGGTAGTTGGTACACAATACAGGTGTTGCCTTGATTTAACAACGGGGGGAAGTGGGGGGGGGGAGATTGGACTTTGGTCCTTTAGGCCAGCAGCCTCAATGGGTTGTGACTTAGGCCTCCCACGTGTGAAAAGTTTGGTCCCCAGCTGCTACAGCCATGGAGAAGCAATGGGATCCCAAGGGCTCTGATGTCATCTGTGGGCTGGTCCGTGGCTGGTCGGGCTGACTCACTCTGAGGAAGCAGATCGGTGGGTTGTGGGGGCTAACTCTTGCCCTGGGCCTCTTCCTCTCTGCTTCCTGGCCACGGAGAGGTGAGCAGCTCTCCTCCTTCACATCCTTCCACCATGTCTGCCTCCCACCTGCCTAAAGCCAAGGTGCTGACTGACCCCCTGAGTCTCATGACTCCTTCTTCCTTTGGCTTGTGCCTCCCAGGTCTTGACCTTGGCACTGACAAACTGAGGAACAATGCAGAGTAGAAGTGGCTCTTACAGAGCAAGTCAGGAAGTTTTCCTCTCAACATGGAGAATAAGCCCAATTATGGATCATTTAGCTTTGAGTTGGATTCAAATTTTTAAACAGAAAATGTGGCCTGGCACCGGTGGCTCATGCCTAGAATCCTAGCTACTCAGGAGGCTGAGATTTGAGGATCACAGTTCAAAGCCAGCCTAGGCAGGAAAGTCTGTGAGACTCTTATCTTCAATTAACTACCAAAAAGTAAAGCCAGAAGAAGAGCTGTGGGTTCAGTGGTAGAGCAGCAGCCTTGAACAAAAGAAGCTCAGGGACAGCATCTAGGTCCTGACTTCAAACCCTAGAACTGCAAAAGGAAGTAAGACAGGAAGGCAGGAAAGGCGGGAGGGAGGGAAGAAGGAAGGAAGGAAGGAAGGAAGGAAGGAAGGAAGGAAGGAAGGAAGGAAGGAAAGAAGGGAGGGAGGGAGGGAGGGAGGGAGGGAGGAAAGGAAGGAAGAATGGAAGGAAGGAAGGAAGGAAGGAAGGAAGGAAAGGGAGAAAGGAAGAGAGGGAGGGGGGAGGGACGGAGGCAGAGAGGGAGGGAGGATTGTAATGTAATGCGGTGGGTTTGAGAATAGCTTTGACACAGGACAGCCTGTTCATCAGCCGTGCTATGGTCCCCTACAGATGGAGAACATTGGGATAAACTATATAGAAATGGTCTGTATACAGACTTTTAAGACAAAAAGTATGTATTTCTTCCAATTCTGAAGTTAACCTCTTTAACCCAAACAAGTTACATTTGTTTTAAGAAAACCTTGAAGTCAGTAATAGCACGGGAGTTGGGCAGCTATGGCCTGAATATGCTGAGCGGATCAAACCCATCTGAGGACAGAAGGCAGGAAACAGAAGTTTACGAAATACCTCTCCTGGAAGGAAGTTAGGATGGAGCCTGAAAGAAAACTTGTTGGTTTTTGTTCCCTTGAATTATAGTCTCTTTGAAGGATTCCATACATTTCCAGTGTGTAAGCCTGGCAGGCTCTTAATACATATTTCCTGGATAATTGAGTAATCAATAGAAGGAACTTACTGTAACAGCCGTTGTGCCATCTCTGATTAATTCAGCTCATGGCACAGAAATGAAAACATCCACGGTGTGTCACTGAATACAAAGGCCTAGCCCTTCATCGGGAGTTTTACACCCATCATCTCATTAAACCTCCATAACGTCATGTTGTATTTCCCTTCCTCTTACAGCAAAGTAAGACAGGGAGAAGATACCTGCCCCTGTGTATCGTCAGATCGAAATTCTAAGGACGTTTGTGGCTTACTTCGCAAGCCATCTGGAGCTTCATTCAGGGTTCATCCAGGGGCTCACAAAGGGCAATTCTTCTGACTTAACCTCTTGGTCACAAGATGGCTGCCCAGCCCTACACACCACATCCTCACCATGAGGGCTTGGGGAGAGAAGCCATAGGAACTGACATCACCCAGCTTTCCTCTGGAATGCTTTCCCAAAGAGCAAGCTTTTTCCCAGAAGGTCCCATGACCCCTAGAGAAGCCAGGAAAGCCACTGTCTGGGTCAAGGGTGTGGACATGCTTGGCTTACACCAGTCAGTTCCTTGATGTGGCTCATGAAGAACTCAGGTTAGACAATAAGGAAAATGGGGAGAGGAAGTTGCATTCAGACCAAATCAAAAAGAAAGTACACAAGGTCCTCAGCATATAAAGTGCCCTGGAAAATAAGAGACTTGCCAGTGTCGAAAGGCCAGGCTTTGACCTTCCATCTTGTGTGTGCCCGTGTGTTTGTATGTGCCATTTCTGCAGCTTGAACGCAGAGCCTGGGCATTGTCCCTGTGCTTTTATGCTCAAAGCTAGTGCACCACGACTTGACCACCGCTTCATTTCCAGCTGCTTTGGTGGAATCATGAGAGACAGGAGTCTCGCGGACTTCTGCTCATGCTGGTTTGAACTACTGTCCTCAGATCTCAGCCTTCGGAGCAGCTAGGATCACAGCGTGGCCCCTGCTGCCCGGCCCCTGCCTCCTCCTCATGACGAAAGGCTACCTCGTCCGACAGTCAGGGACCGTCTGGAAAGCAGCGTGTGGGCAGTAGCGTTCCCCCTGGAGGCTCCTAGAGGCTGCCCTCATCCCTTGGCTTGTGGTTCTTCTGCCGTCTTCCCTGCCCGCAGTGTGGCCTCTTCGCTCCACTCTCTCCTTCTCCCCTTACATTTCCTGTCTGCCTCCCTGGACTCCCGTGGGTTACCCAGGAAGATCTCCCATCTCAAACCCTTCCCATGATCCTCTCGGCTCAGTCCCCTAGTGTTGGGGATTTAGCATACTTTTCCTGAACACTCTCAGTACCAGACAGGGAGAAAAAGAATTAAAAAACATTAACATAGAAAGAGCATCCTGGAAGAGCTTGGATCTCAGTACCTTTATGCAAGCAAGAGCACCAGGACCCAGAGAAGAGCTGTGACATATACTCTAGACCAGCTGCAAGTTGGGGGCCGGGCTAGGGCTTGACACTCAGTACAACTGATGAGATTCAGCCTCCAAGCAGCGACTGGGTTCTAGGAGTGGTATAGCAATCGCAGTAGCATGAGAAGCAGCTTCACAGGGCTCCTCTTACACCCGAAATAACCTCTCCATTCCTCAGTGGGGGAGAAACCTAATCTTGGTCAATTCTGGATGAATTCTTTCACACATTCCCCTTCAAGTTGCCTTTGTCCCCCACGACCCATATGTATAGAAAAGATGCTGGTCCAGGGACCTGTACACCACACAGGCATTTGAGCTCACGGATGTTGGGGATTTAGCTTGGCCTTAAGGGGGGAAGGGCAACTAGGGCTCCCTTAGAGACGCTGCCCTTCCCCCAGCCCTGGGCCTGTGGAAGGTAGTCCCTCCCGCCTTCCGACTACAACCAGAAGAGAAGCAAGGCAGACCCCGCCCCTGGGGTCGAGCACATGTCTGATGGCCGGGGACCCCAGAACCCAACCCTTGGGGGGCTGGGTCTCTGCCCACAAAGGAAGTCCCCTGACATCACTTGAGGGACAGCCCTTGGGACCAATCAGGGGCCCCTCTCCTGTGCCCGCCTTTGGGGTATATCTCTTGGCCCCTTCATTTGAATAAATCAGAACGCCCATGAGGCTTCTCCAGGGACCCACGCGTCCGTGTCTTCCTTGGCGGGTTTGGGGTACCCTGCGACCACACGCTGCCGAGGGCTACCCGTGGCCATCGCTCCCACGTGAGAGCGATAAAGGTCCACCCGGGAAGGGGCAGACAAGCCCCTTCCTCCCAAGCGGAGGGGAAGTAGAGAGAGCCCAACACCCTAGGCCCTGGCTGGCCCTTCCCATGTTCCTCTGGAGACCTTGCCAGCCCTTCCCATGATCCTCTAGGCACTGGCTGGCCCTTCCCATGATCCTCTGGGCACCTCGCCAGCCCGTCCCATGATCCTCTGGGCACAGTCCCGTGGCCTCTTCCCACAGATTACTGACACCGTGTTGTGGTTGTCTTTGGGGACAGTGTTCAGAATCGCACAAATACTTTATGGGAGTAGAAACCAAGTTCCGTTCTTAAGGTGATGCTTGAAAAGGAACAGCAAGTGAGAGCTGACGCGTCTGCAGCGGAGAGGAGGGTTCCGAGCCACCTTGGTGTGGCTTTGTGGCAGCTGCGGCACATCCACAGCGTGTGGTGTTTAGCAATCGGGGTGCTGACAGCCACGTTGACATCGTTGTTCTGACACGGAGGAGGTGTGGGGGGGCAGGAGCGCCGAGCAATGATGTGTGATGATGAGCTCGAGGTTGAGGATGGAGTGAAATGAATGAGGTGAATTAACACCCCGTGGTGCTGGATGTGAAGGATGAAGTGGTGATTGGTTTCCTCTATCAGTCATAAATGCAAATTTCCTAACTCTGCCCCTGATAAAACCTGGTCACCGTGAGCACCCCGGGACCCAGAAGATGGTTCTGCACGCGTGGCTTCCGTGGAAGGAGCCACAGCCCCGGATCTAGCTCTGGGGAGGGACGTGAATCCGAGTGCTGGGCCAGCTCTGGTGCTCACGCCTGTCATCCTAGCTTCTCGGGAGACAGATCTGAGCGTGGCCCTCGTTCCCTCGGTCTTGAGGTGGACTGACCTGTGGCCTCCCATCCCTGGGAACCCCCATCCCTGTGAAGGCGGCCTCATTTAGAACAGGGTCTCCGCAGCTGTAATTCCCTGAAGATGAGGACCCGGGACTAGGGGAGGAGCCCCAACTCTGGGTCCTTATGTTTGTCCGAGAAAGGATAGGAGGCTTGAACCCAGGAACACAGACACAAAAGGAAAGCCTCCTGAAGACGGAGGTGGGCTGTTGCAAGCCAGAGGCCACCGGGGGCCACTAGGATGGAAATCGGGCAGGAGACCTCTCCCCTCGACACAAGGGTGTGTGGCCCAGCTCATGCCTTAAGCCCTTGCCGATGGGGGGGAGGGGGAGGGGGAGGGGAGGGGGGTTATAGTACTTTTTGGCTGTGGCCACAAGAAGCAAACACAGCCTTCTAAGGATAACTATTGCCTATTACTGTATTCGACTAACTTCAGCGAAAGTTAGACCCCAAAGAACTGTGCTCCTCTCTCCTCGCTCTGCAGCTGAAAAGCCATCCAGTCACACCTCGCCGCCTGACGCTGCTGAGGCGCTGAATATTTTAGGGCAAAGCTTTCAAAGCTGTTAAGTTAGAAACAAATCAGTTCGTCACTGTGAAGTACCACATCTTATCGCCTTTCTAAAGGTGATGCTCCAAGTTGTCCCGGTCCTTGGTGAACCTGGCACCTTATACGTGGCCAGCACCTCTGCCGAATAGCAGCAATAATGATCACCCGCCCTAGAATGCCAGCAGCCGTCGGGGCCTCCCCCCCCCCCGCCCCCGCCGCCTCTTCACCAGTGGTACCCAGGGCAGGGACCCCCACCCCACACGCTCAAGCACAGATGCCTGAAATGGAAGGCCCGGCATCACATACCGAAGCCCAGGCTTCGTGTTTTATCCTGGGTAAACTGAGGCACAAGGAAGCCAAGCAGTTTTGTTCAGAGCTGAGAGGAATGCCCCGCGCCACCAAACCACGGGCTTGCCCTCTCTAGAAATGGCATTGAGCTCAAAGCTGCCCCACTGGAGGCAGGAAAAGTGGAGCCACTTCGCACCTTTTGGAGCAAACCAGATTCCTGACTGGCTCTCAAAGGCAGAGTGTGGCGTAGGGCAGAGGTGCTGGCTGGACCGCCCACAGCCCCAGGGGTTCCCCCAGGAATGTCGGACCCCTCGGGTCACACAGTCACACCCACCCGTGGACCACACAACACACTGATCTGTCATCCACACCTTGGCAACCGCTGGCCGTGTTCTCTGCTGCCCTTGTATCAGGACCACAGGGCACGCAGCCTCTGCAAAGAGGGAGCCCGGCAGCTTCCCCAGGCTATCCCTACGGCCGTCTCAGAAGCCCAGCCACCACCAGGCCCTCCTCTATCCCAGCATACCTGCTTCCTCTGGAGTGGAGGGGACCAAGCCCCATGCGGAGTGGTGGACTCACTGGAGCCGAGGCCACGTCCACAGACCCAGCAAGAACTGAGCGTCCTGGCCAGGAGCCACGGGGCTCACACCTGTAATCCCAGCCACTCAGAAGGCTGAGATCTGAGGATTGGATGGGGAAGTCCAGGAGCCTCTAATCCCTAACTAGCAAAAAGAAAACCAGAAGTGGAGCTATGGCTCAAGTGGTAGAATTCTAGCCTTGATCATAAAGCTAAGGGACAGTGCTCAGGCCCTGAGTTCCAGCCCCAGTACCCGTTCACACACAGACACAGACACACACACACACACACACACACACACACACAGTGCTGCGGTTGCTTCTCTTGCTCACATTTCTCTCTCATGCTGAAAGCATCCAGTACAAGCCTTAGCATACAGCAGGTACTCAATGCATGCTGCTTAAGGGGAAGCTACAAGTAGATCAACAGAGGCATGGGGCCTCTGGCGTTCCCTCTAGAAGACTACTGTTCCAGTCACAGGCAAAGAAAGGCAAGAGCTGCCGACTTGACCACTAAGAAAGCAGTTGGAAACCCAGGAATCCCCCAAGCACTGTGCACATAGTAGATGCTTAATAAATATTAATGGGCTGTTTACTAAGGGAAAAGCATCCACACAGGAGCCCAAGTTCTGCCTCAACCTATCCCAGAATGTCTACCCTCTAGGAAACAGGTGCGACCCGTGCTTTCGCTGCTTCCCTCCCGGCCCTCCCGTGAAGTCTGCAAGAGAATTCAAATTGTTCCTGCAGAAATGAACAGAGAAAGTGATAAGGTTCCTTTTGTCATTTTTTTTCCTGCTTCAAAGGGAAGCTCTTGAGGGCTCAAGGACAGCCAAGGATAACGCTGACACTCGAATAAGGATAGAAAAGAGAATGTAGAAATTGCTCGATTTCCATCCTGGAGGTGCTGGGCGGGGGGTGGGGGAGGGGAGGCCTGCTAAAGGAGGCTAGGCAGGAAGGGATCGGGTGATATCGGAGACGGCGCCAAGCCCCGCCCTGCAGACCCCGAAGCTCTCTTGGGAGTCTCTTGGGGTCACCGAGGGTCCCACAGCAGGATCGACGTGGAGGCTGAGGGGAGCACCGGGCAGGGGGAAGTCCTGAGTTTGAATCCCAGTGCTGCCTAGATGCAAGAGGGGCAAGGCCGACCCAGAGCGCCACAAACAGCAGAGGGACAAAGGTGGGCTCTGGCTCCTCCTAGAAGGACACCCCTCCTCCCCCCAACCCTGGAGCATTGGCGAGGGAGGGGGATCATCCCAGGGGATGAGCAGAGACAGCCTGGCCCCGGGGCTTGGGCTTCCTAGGAGCTGCAGCCATGGGGCAGGCCATGTGCTCCCGAGAACCGCTTCCTGAGGGAGAGACCGTGGGATCGAGGCCACGGACCTTCACCCCGTATCCCGCTCAGAAGGGTCTGAGCCGACCCCGCGTGCAAGCGAGCAAGTCGGCGGCCTGGCCCCAGCCGCGCCGCGGGAGCCTCCCGGGCCGGCCTGGGCGGGCCGTGGACGGACATCGGCCGCGGGAGCCGGCGCTGGCCTGGGCCGCCACCAGCTCTTCCCCAAGCCCGGGGCGGAGGCGCGCAGTGCTCCGTGCCTGACTTGCCTCTCTTCTAAGCAGCCATTAGGATCTCAAATCTTTTCTGACAGGGAGTAAACATGACTGTTCTTGTCTAGAGAGAGAGGAGAGAGAGAGAGAGAGAGCAAGAGCACAATCCATCCCTGCTCACGACGCAGGCATACTCTAAAAGCATCGAAGCCAGGTGCTGGGGCTTGCATTGTCATTTCAGCTACTCAGGAAGCTGAGATCAGAGGATCACGGTTCAAAGCCAGCCTAGGCAGAAAAGTCCATGAGACTCCTATCTCCAATTATCCAGCCAAAAGCTGCCAGTGAAGCTGTGGTTTGCGTGGTAAAGTGCCAGCCTGGAGGAAAAAAAAGAAAAGAAAAAGCTCAGGTACGGGGACAGGGTCCAGGCTCTGAGTTCAAGCCCCAGTACTGACACAAAAAGAGTTGTGCTTTTTTATTTTATTGTTTAAAGTAATTCAGTCCCCATGTCTCAACCGAACACAGAGACGCGATGTCTAGGAGCAGTTCCAACTGTGACGACCCAGGGACCTCTGGAGGGGACAGTGGCAACGCACAGGCCTGGTGAGTTCCAGGTTCCCAGACCCAGAGGTTCCGTGACCAAGGGACAGCAAAAGAAAACCCATCTCCAGCCGTGGGGGAGGAGGGCTGAGGCCCCAAGGCCCCGACAGCTTTGCTGCTGCCCAGGGAAGATGTTCTGCTGCACCCCCCCCCCACCCTCCGGCTCGTCCCCCCACCCCCTCCCCCCGCTCCCCTCCCCCCTGCAGGAATTAACTGAGATGGCAAACACCCAGACTGCCCAGACTGCTCCACCGCTGCAGGCCCAAGAAATAAATGGTCCCATCAGCTGCTGAGGAGGTGAGCTCAGGATTTCATATGGAAATCAGAGGGAACGGAGCCCAGAAGCCCGGCGCTCACGGCAAAGCAAGGGGGACTGAAAATATTCCACTGTAACAAAGCAGATACTAGGAGCCTGACCTCAGAGGAGGGGACACCGGGAACCAAGAGAGCTCCTGCCGGGGGGCCACCTGGGGGCCCTGTGCCTCCAGAAGGGACCTGGCGACGGCGGGCAGGACCGCCTGCTCCCCTGGGACAACCCCCTCCCCCCCGCCCCAGCCCGTGCTCCCCTGGCCTGGTGGAGCTGCGAGTCTCCAGATGAACCATCTGCTGATTTCAACCCTATGCCAAAGAAAGGAGGCGTGGGGCCCGATGCAGCCCACGGGGAGGGAGGCGATGACAGCCCCGGACAGAGACAGAGCGGAGACGGGGCACCCCCTTCTCTCAGGGGAGCGAGGGGGGTGGGGACAGATGCCCTGTGCCCTGCAGTCCCAGCACCCCACCCAGGCTGCCCACCTTGCAATCAGAGCCCTTGTTTCCTAGCTTTGTCATCCCCAGCCAGTTATTTACTTCTGTCTCCTTTCCTTGTCTTGAATACAAGGACCGTCAGGGCCGAGCCATGTGGGGTGATTGTGAGCCAAACGTAAAAAGCCCAGGGGGCAGGACGATTATCTGCCACATAGTAAACACCCCCGAGGGTGCTTTTTTTATTTTCAAAGAGAGGGTCCACCGGGCTGATGTAGACCTTCTGGGCCCAAAGGATCCTCAGGCCTCAGACTTGCAGTCTCTGGAACGACAGACATGTGCTACTCTGCCCGGCTTACGTTATTTTTCTCAGCCATGCAATCTTCCCTCTGGGTCGAGGGGACAGAGTTCCTGTCTCTTCCTGATGGACAGCAAGTGCCCGCTGTTGGCAGAGCCAGCCGTCTGGCTGGGCTGTGGGGGGCGTGGGGGGGTCGGGGGGAACCGCACGTACACAGCCCCCATTGGGAGGGCTGGAAGGAGGGGGGGTGGGGGCAAGAGAGCTGCGGTTCCCAGAGGTGCCCAGAGAGTAAGAACTTCCGGTGTGCCACGGCAGCGCTCTCTGTAGGGGGCTTCTGTGGGAAGATGGCAGAGCAGCTCTGGCAGGTGACATCGGGGGACAGAGGGGAAGAGCTCCCGGTTCTCGATGACCCCAGCTCAGCGCTCTGCTCCCCTAGGGCTGGACACGTGGCCCCTGTACCCGAAGGGCTCACAAAGGTCTTTAAAGAAATGATCCAGTGAATGAGACCAAAGAACGAAACGCTGCAGACCAGAGACCAGGACGCCTGCGCACTGCCTCGCTGGAACAGGGGAGGCGGGGGGGGGGGGAAGGGGGGGACAGCCTGAATGCACCCGATAGGACCCCGCGCACCACCGGTCAGCTCTCGGGGGAATGCTGGATCGTTCTAGAACGAGACACGGGGGCTACCCTTCCCTGGGCATCACAGATGAACCTTTGCTTCCTGAGCTTCGGGCCCATGGGACCCTGTGTCCAGTCACATGGCTGGACCAGAACCCCGGTTCCTTCTGACAAACCCTGGGCGGGAGCAAGGCCAGAGCTGGGGGAGCTTTAAGAGGCCACCATAAAGTCTGGAAATGGGGACCGCTAATATTTTGACCCAGTTGTTTCATGTAACTTGTTATTGGTGAGATGTTGTGCAGAGGGGGACCATTCCATAAGTCAGGTAATGAGTGTATTTCTTTGGGGGCCAGGAGAGCCAAGACACAGAAAAAGGCCAGAGTGCCCGGAGTATGGAGACCCTAAGAAAACAGAACAAACAGCCACCATCCGCTTCTCACCCTGACCTCACCCAGAGACCAGCATTGGCACCCCAAGTGCCCAGCGGGCCCCGCTTCCGGCAGAGCTGACCCAAGGAAGGACCAGCCAGCCCTCTGTCCCCTTCAGAGCGCGACGATAATCACGGCCTTGTACCCAAGGCAGGGGGATCCAAGAAATGGACGCTGAGGAGAGGATTCCCTTCCTGCCTTGGGAAAGCAGCCGAAGACTTGCTGACTGCAGGTGACCGGTGGGAAGGACTCTGAACCCCCTGACGGTGACTCCCTTTATAGGGCAGCGATGCCGACCTCCGCCTGCCCCCGATATGAACCGCAGCTCATTCCTCCGTGAGAGCCTGGGCCTTGGGCCCAGCAGACCCGAATTCCCATCCTCCTTTGCCATCTACCATGCGACTCTCGGTGATTTGCCAAGATGACAAATCACCAATCTGGCTTGCAGGGAGGGGCCTGGTGGGGACTTGAACAGCATGATGGGGGCTGAGGGGCAAACCGCGGGGACCGGCACCCGTGGAGGGGGCGCAGACCCACACCTACCCGTCCAGTGCTCCCCTAAAGGATGCGGGCAAGATCACTGCCTAGTGTTCTGGAAGGCAAAAAAAAAAAAACCCAACAAATTATATGAGCTCTCCTGATTTTTAAGGATTGACAACCCATCTAAAAAAGATTTAGCTCCGTAGGTGCAAAGAAAACAGGGCTGCGTGCCAGAGCCTCCTGCTGTCCCGTGTGCGCCTCTGACAGCTCCAAACCACCCGGCAACCACCTGGCACTGGGGCTGGCAGGCGTCCGTGGCCTTGTCCACATCGACTGCAGGGAAGGGAAGGGAAGGGAAGGCCCTCAGCAAGCAAGTGAAGAGAAGAGGAGGAGAGCAGGAATCTGGAAGCCTCTCAGGGAGGGAGGGACTGCGGAGGGAATTCCTTAAAAGGATTTAGAAGGTTTTATTGGACATGGTTGAACGCAGGGAAGGAAGGGGTCAGGGAGCCGTGCAGCTCCTGAGTACCGCGCACGGGGTGGCAGCCCTTCTGTCTGCAGCTCACCCCCATGTTTGATTCCGCTCTGCCATGGTTCCCGCAGGGGCAGCTTCTCTGCGGGGGGGCGCCGTGGGGTCCCTCGAATTCTGCACGCGATGACCTACGGGGCCTGAGCACCCCAGTGGACCGACTCCCTTGTGTGGACTCGGAAGCCAGACACATCAGAGGTTCTCAGAGAGTGACACCCCTACCCCCCGACCCCCTATCTGAATGAACAGAGAACTTGCTGGAAGGGCTCCACTCCAGACCTGAAGAGATCGTCGGCTATGATGCCGGGGGAAACACTTGGGGACCCTCTGCTCACATCCGGGGGGGCCTTCTGTCTTCCACATGGACAGCAGCGTGACCCCCGAGATGACCCTACCTATCCCCAGAGACCCACCAGTCCCTCCCACCACCCAGGGCTGCTGGGGCGTGGGCAGTGCCTGGAGGCTGCGGGCCGGAGTCGCCCTGGTCCTGAGGACCCCCAGGCCTCTCCAGGAGCAATGGGGTCCGGGCGGGACCCTGATGTGGCCCTGCTCCCACCGTAGGTTCTAGCCAGCCCCCTCCCACGAGCCGACTCCCTCCCGACTCAGAGCCCACCGTCCAGGGCTCCCCGCGCTCCCCTCCGCGGGGCGGGGCGCAGCGCCCCCGGACCGCGGCCCGGCGCCGCCCCAGCCGCCCGCCCGGCAGGCCATCTGTCTTCACGGAAGGGAGAAGCATGAGCTCAGCTCCGAACCCTCGGCGGGCGGCGCGGGGCTGCATCTCCGTGCCCCCGGGACAGGAGCCGGTCCCGCTAGGCCGCGCGGATCTGGACACGCGCGGCCCCTAAGAAGTTGACGGGACCCATGCGGTGCTGCACGCCGGAGGGGCGGAGGCGCTGGGAACCAGGCGGGGCCTGGGCGGGCGGCGAGGGGCGCGGGGACCCCCGGCCCCGGAACCGGGGGCGTCCCCGCCGCCTCGGCGCCCGCCGTGGGGAGGCGCGCGCGCCGCGCGCAGGCCCCGCCCCGGCCGTCCCTTCCACGCGCCCCGCCCTCCCCGCCCGCCCTCCTTCCCCCTCCTCCCTCCGTCCCGCCCCCTCCCGCCCTCCGTCCCGCCCTCCGCCCGCCCTCCGCCCGCCCCCTCCCTCGGAGGCCGGCGCGCCGCGCGCCCGGGCGCACTCGCAGTCCGGTGGGGACCCGCGGCGGAGGCGGGACGGCCCTGGGTCGGAGTGCGGGAGCCGCGCCGGCCCCGGGGCCCAGGTGGGGCGGCCTCTGGGGGAGGCCTAGCGGGCGCCCCCGGCGGCGCCCCGGCCCCCGTCGTGACCTTGTCCGGGACCCGCGGATCCCTCGGGGACGAAGCTGCCGCCCGGCCAACTCCGGGCGCCGGGGACGCGGCGACGGGAACTTGAGGTGGGAACTTTGCGCGCGGCCACCGGGCTCGACCCCGCGCCCGCGGACCGGGGCTCGAGGAGCTGCACGTGGCCGCGGCCCCGACCCCCTTCGGGCGCAGCTCGGCTCCTCCCGGGGGCCCCCCCGGGGCTGGGTGACCCGGGGCGGGGCGTCCTGCCGGTGGGCGGAGGTCTCTCCACCCCGAACCCCGGGAGGAGAGCGGTGGGGCGCACCCCACCCGTGGGCCTGATGGAGTCATTCATTAGCCTTGATGCAGCACCTCTGGTGTACTGCGTGGCCGTCCACCAGGTACCAGGTGGGGAAGGTGGCGTCTCGTCGGCCCCCGGGGCTCTGCACCCAAGGGGCGCACCGTGCGTTCTGGGAGCCTTCCGGTGGGGAAGGGAAGACTCAAGTTCATTCATTTCTTGGATTGGCTGAGCACCTGGTGTGGGCAGCTCACTGCAGCAAATGCTCACCATCCGTGTATTCATTCAACAAACATGTATTGTGACCCAGCAGGGGAGAGGATGGAGAGCCTCGAGGGAGCCGTAGGGGGCTGAGACCCAGCTTGAGCCATGGCAGGCTGGCTTAGCCACCCCTGTCTACCCAGTGGTGGTTGATCTAATACTTTCACCCTGGTGGAGAGGGGGTGTCTTCGAAATAAAGCGATTCCAAAGCTCCTTCGGGGAGGGCGGTCCTGGGGGCTGGGACGCACTGATTTCTTGTTACTGCTGGTTGCAAGCTCTTACCAGTGGGGGTTATTTGCAAAGCTGTCCATTCAGCAGACATTTCCTCAAGCACTTAAGGGGTGCCATGCACCAGAGCCCCCCAGCTAGGTGACGGGGGGGGGGGGGGAGAGACAGTGGCGGCTTAGATACCTCCTTCCCTGATATCCTGAGCTGGGTGCCCGGGAGGAGAAAGGACCAACAGACACTGACTCACCGCCCGAGGGCGGCAGCCGAAGTGAGTTCGCCAGGTGTGTTCCAAGCCCTCACACCTGATGGCACTACAGGGAGCCTCACGGCAGACGCCAGCCAGTCGAGATGGGGTGGGAGCCGGGGGTGGGCACCTGGCCAGGACACGCCCTCTTTCTTGGGTGGGTTTCTCCAGCTCTACCTCAGGCTCGTGGCCACGGGGGCTTTGGAGCGCAGGGGGAGAAGCTGGAGTCGGAAGAGCCGCGGGCCTTGGGGGACCGAGCTTCTCCATCTCGCTGTGAGCCAGCTCGTTCCGGTGGAAAGATGTCTGTCATGGGACACGCGCCAACCCCACAGGGAGCTGCGAGTGTGCTGGAAATGAGGCACGCTACGGCGTCTCCTTCCAAAGCTGGGGGGCCCAGGCCATGGAGGCTGCGAGCCTACTGGGGGCCCAGCCCAGAGGCCCTTTACATGGGCTGGGCTCAGGCAGCTACCCCAGGGAACCCCAGGGAACAGAAGGGCAGAGCTCAGCGGCCTGGCTACCGGAGCCGAGAGGGTTTCCCTAGGACTAAGGAGCCCCCTCCCCATCCCCTGTAGGGTGTCTACCTGGTTATCCTTCTCCCTGGCCCTCTATCCTATAGAGGTTTGCGTCTCAGGGCTGGGGACATAGCTCACGTGGTAGAGCACTTGCTTAGCGGCTGTGAGGCCCTGGGTTCAATCCTTAGTACTGGGACGAAACATTTTTTTTTCTTTTAAAGAGTTTGTATTTCCAGTTGCCAGGAGTCTAGGGATCTGAGAATTCATAGGCTCATTCACCCCAGAAATGGAGCCCTTGGGTGTGTAAAATGGTGGCTGGTAAGGCCCTTCTAAAGAGAATTAATAAAAAATAAAAGAGGCCAGAAAGCGTCTGTCAGTGAGCACTCGATCACTGTTGGCCATTTTTATTACCTCTCAGGCTGAACTTGATGCGCGGCATCGGCACCGGAAGTGGATTCGCTAAGGCCAGGCTGGGGGCTCGAGGGCACCGGGCTGTCCCCGTGCCCTTCGTGGCCTCTCCAGGCAGCCCCTGGGGTCTCCCTCTGCGGAGCTGGAGCGGCAGGGGACGCCCGGCCTCTCCCCCAGCTGAAGCCTGTGTCCTCTCACTTTTCCGGCTATGGAGAAGGTATCCCGGCCCTGGCACCTGTGGGAGGCAGGCATGGGTTGGGTGTCATTTTGCCAGTCAGCACAGGAGGGTGGCTCCAGCGGCAGCCTGTCTTTTTTTTTTTTTTTGTCGGGCAGGAGAGAAAGTTTATTACGGAACTGCTGGCCTGTGGCTGAGGTGATCCGTGGCCGGAGAGAAGGGAGGGAGAGAGAGAGAGTCCCCCACCCAGCCCTGCCTTATATCTAGGGCAGGGGCAAGGGGTGTGGCCAGGTGGATTAGGAGGTGACCTCAGGGAAAGGGGAGGTAACTGCCTCGAGGTCTGCAGGTTACCCAGGTAACTGGGGGGAGACTTAATGAGGTGGGGGGCAGCTACATGGAGCCCTCAGGGAGAGGACCTAACATTCCAGCCTTTTAATAGTTATGAAAATGGGCGAAGACTCTCTCTGGCTGCTTCCTGCTGGCAAGGGGCGTCGGCATTAGGGGTAAAAGGCAGAAATGTGGCCCCTCCGGGAGAAGGCAAGCAGCAGGGTCCCTTGGTGGTAGATGCCAGTCCTTGAATGAAGCCTGGAAGAAGTCTCATGAGGCAGGGGCTGGACAAAAAAAAATATTAAGGCAAAAGGAAGGGCTTAGGGCACAAAATTAAAAATTGGATGACTTGGACAGTTCTTATACTCAGGTATGGACATTAGATGGACAAGCTACTATCTCTTGATCCCCAGCTGATTAATTTTGACTCCATTTAGGATGTGACATCATTCTCCCCTTACTCCTCTCCATGATCCTTGTTCCCTGAACTGGCTGAGTCCCAGGGGTCTAGGTGCTTGTTGCTGGGATGGCTTGCCCCAGCCTGTCTTTTTGTAGAGAAGACTCTTCTGGCACTTTCTTCCATTTGCCGGAAGGAGGGATGGCGGAAAGAGCCCAGTTCCCGTTGCGTATTTCCTCCTACTTCCTGGGCCCCAGCTCCGAGATCTCGAGCCTGAGGGCCGGGAGGACTGGGGTGTGGTGAGGGTGGATGGCAGGTGGCAGGTGGCAGGTGGCAGAGCCCACCCGGGCTCCGACTCAGAGGCCCAGCGTGCCGGGCTCCGGGCA